>NC_133123.1:214526596-214817457 GCF_033568475.1 Henckelia pumila
CAAGAGTTGGGCGTTATTTCTAATGGAGTTGATCCAGTCCCGGTGTACTGCGACAACACTGGTGCCGTTGCTCAGGAAAAAGAACCAAGGTCTCATCAGAAATCCAAACATGTACTGAGAAAATACCACATCATCCGAGAAATTGTGGAACGAGGAGATGTCTTGTTAGACAGAGTCGCCTCTGCAGATAATGTTGCTGATCCACTAACTAAGCCTTTACTAGGACCATTTTTCGAAAAGCATCGCGAGTCAATGGGTTTGAAGAATATGGGTAGTTGGCTCTAGTGCAAGTGGGAGATTGTTAGAGTAGGTGCCCGTCGAGCCAATGTGTTGGCCGATGGTCCTTGAGAGAACTCTTGTATGACAATCTTTATTTTAATAATATTTGACATTATATAATTTGGCACATCTTTATCTTTATACCCATGCTAGCTGCATAGATAAAGCTCTTGAATATACAAATAGTAGAAAGAATATGAGATGGTCATGTGATGACTATCATGAAACTCATATTTGGAATACTGTATATTCTAAACTGTTCCTAGTCGATTCAGCCGCCATAAAGAAGGATAAAGGCCGCTCGAGCTTGAGAATAGTATTTACGATGTGAGTACCATGTTTCATTGGTAGGGGACATTGAGATGTCCAAGCATGCAAATAGGTGCTCCTTGTAGAGTGCACTGAACAACCCTCCCTAAAGGATTTTCCAAGTGGTTCTCATTTATCGAGTGGAGAAGTCCTAGTTTATGGTTGTACACCATTAGTCCTTATGACCCGGGACAACATGGAGACTCTATATGCTAGTGCTACACTTTGACTTGTTTACCGACTCATCTGGGGTTATCAGGTGGCAATGTTGGGTGTTGTGACGAAACATATAGGAGTCAATGCATTGTAGTCGGGGATTCACCGCTTACCTACGGGTATGGATATCCTATGTTATATCATGCATACGTAGCTTGAAATCTCTGATCAGAGTAAGTGTAATTAAGAAAGGAGTTTCTTGAATTACATTTTCGATGCAACTACGGCATGACACATAGTTATCGATTCAATGACAACTCTCGATAAACCAATGGTTGTCGAATCGGTCGGGATATATGAGTTGAAGGGACCGTACTGTACGCTAACCATAATTGATTGGTTCTTTCAGGCACTATCATTTGATACCTAGGGAGTCATGTAAGCGATGCTGCTAGACGTTTACATGACTGGTTGGGTACTATCAGACTTGAGTTTTTTGACGTTCTTATTATCAATGTGTTGATCAATAAGAATGGAGCTATATATAGGGTATGCTCATATAAGGGACTTGTTGATCCCGAATCACATGGAGATGTGAACCCACTGCTAGTTATATCAGTGAACCATTGAGGGTCACACAAGTACTAGCTTTCTTGATCCCATTGAGATTAAAATAAGTTCAATGTGTTGAACAACTTATAAAGGAGTTTATAAGTAAAATAAATTAGAAGTTTTACTTCTAAATTGGAGAATGAATGGAATAAGTAACTTTTAATTTGTGAATGTGTTCCAAGATTAAAAATTGACTTAAAATAATTAGTTTATGAAAATGGTGATTTTCTAAACTATTATTTTGAACTTAGTTAATTAATTCAAGTGTTGAATTAATTTAACACTAGTTGACATTTTAATTTACAAATAATTAAACACTATTGAGTCTAGTAGAGCTCAAATAAAATAGTGTTATATAATTATTGTTACTAGTGTACTTGAAAGTTGAATTTAATTAATTGATTAAACTTAAATTGGTTTAGGTTTAATAATTAATTAAAATAAGTTCAAAACATTTAAATATATATATTTATATATGTATATATATTTTGGGCATGCATATATATATATATGTTTGTGTGTGATGGAATTTGAAGAGTTGGATGATAGTTTACAAATTTCCATGCATGACTTGCACTTTTCCATGCATGGCTTAATTGTGCCTAATTAATCCTTCTCCATTATAATTATATACACACATTCACATATTCCACTAATTCAATCCTAGTGGTGGCCGAACACTATCCAAAAAGAATTCTCCAATTTTTCTTTCAACTTTTTGAGGAAGAAAGAAAAGGATATCTCAATGCAAAATTCTCTAAATATTCTAGTGCATATTTAGAGCGGATCTAGATCGTCTAGTCGTGGACCTAATTCGGAGGCTCGAAGTGTTGAATCCATTTTGAGCAAGGAGTGCTCTTGGAAGCTTGTAGATTGAGTCTACCCTTTTCAAGAGCCTAGTTGTTTATCAACTTGGTTGGAGCCATAAATCAATCTTTGAGATTGATAGGTAAAATTCTAAACACCCTATGGTTGTTTGAGTTTTTGAATACTACACAAGTGCTCGGATTTCTTTTGTTAAAAAAATTTTATATTTCCGCTGCGTTTCCGGGCACGAGTTAACCGATCCCCTACATTATTTCTCCATTTCAGGTTTATCAACAGAAGTGGGAGAAATTAAGTACAAGAAGTGAAATTAACCCTAACACTTGCAGGGTTGATGTAGCAGGGATATATCCAAGGGTTTGGCTAAAAAACAATGTCAATCCTAAGGATGTAAAGCTCTGGTATGAATTTGGGGCTTTGACCTCAGTTTATACAACGTCACCAAGCTTTCTGGAGATATCACAGTTACCAAAATGGATTCAGGAAGCAGTCCAAGAAACATGGGCAAATAACGACCATTTGTCCAGAGAAGATGTGCTTGAATTATATTTCTTTAGTGCAGCTCCAGAACCAACCGGGAAAGGATCACACGAGCCCTTTCATTTCATCAAGCTGAGGAGACCTGACATAAATAATAAAAAATTCATCAAGGATCCCCTATCTAAAGAAATACCATTAGTGTCTACTTTTGGAGAAGATGAAATTTCAACCAGAAGGGCATGGGGTATTTGGGTTTGTCTCACTGAGATGGACAAGGTCAAGTTTTCGTTCAAATTTTATCAAAATTCAGTGAACGGATCATTCCTGTTAAACAAAATGACAGGAAAAACTACGGCTTTTGCGGAGAACTCTTCGAAAAGAAGAGAAACTTTTTGTGGAACAACAAGCTTCCGGGGAGTAAAGAGACTCGCCGAAAATTTTGTAACATGACTCATATCGGAAGATGGTCAGAAAACATCTGCCCAGAGTGTCCAAACCAGAAGGAGCCAGAATTTGGAAAAACCTTCAGACCCCGAACGGATCGAAAAGAATTTTCCGAGACAAGAAAAGGTGGAAAGGGACCACCAAAGATGCGTTTTTTCAGGGGAACACTGCAAAAGCAGAAGATGCCCCGACAACAATAAAGAAGACATGTGAGGAGGATAGAGCCAAAAGAAAAAGGACAGCATGTGACTCCTCCACCAAAAGATGCCATCAATAATGGCATAACATGACAGAATGGATAACGGGTGACTCATCCACTAGCTAAAGATGCCATTAATAATGGCATAGAAGGACAAAACAAAATAGTTGTAAGATTCCCTGAAGTTTCTCGGTGAAACGAGTGGAACCTCAGCTATAAATACAAGCGTTCAAGGAAGCTGAAGACATCCATCATTGCCTTCAGTTTTCTTACAAATAAATTGTTGTAATATTTCTCTTTCTATTGATATAAGTTTTCGTTTATATATTTCAAGAACAAGGCTACTATGAGTAGCTAAACAAGTTGTCTTCTCCTCTTCAAAGGAGTTGATTTATGTAATAATATTATGTCTGAATAATTTTTCTAAAGTCTCTTGTTCTTTCATGCTCATATTTTATAATTAAATTCATATACCATACGCCTTAAGGTAAAAAACGAATTAAGGCTGTGTTGGGTGTCGTTGAAGGAGCCTGTGCAGAAACCATCTGTTGCGACTGCGTGGTTGGAGGGTGAGGAGCACTTCGTAAAACTCGGCAGGTATGACCCGACGACACTATGGTCAAAGAGGTTTTTGAATTTGATTCATCTTACGGAAGCATGTTGGACCCTAATCCAGAGTATATCGGCTGAAAACCTTGCGTAACCAATAGTTCGGCTTAGTCTGAACTGGTTCGATAGGTAAAACAATGTCACGTACAAAGGATTAAATGCTAAACACTTTATTAAGACAAATTTGGGGACCACTAGGGAGTTAAAACAAAGAAATTGGAGTGTAGGGAGTTAAGAGAAAGAAATGTTTGAGTTTGGGGATTTAAAAATAATTTTCCATAAATCTAGCGTGCATTTAAATTGATAGATTTCAAATATATTATTTAAGTGTATTATAAATGTTATTATAATATTTTTTGAATTTCAAATTTCTTTCAATACCATTTTATACTTATTTTAATTTTCATTTCCACAGATTTGAAATTTTTTTATCATTTCCACAGATTTGAAAAATTCTTTATAATCGAAGCTTGGACAAAATTTCAATTATTAGTGGAAAATAAGGCTAACAATGAGGTCATTTAGGTAACCACAACACAAAATATCAAATAATCCTAAGTGGATAACATCACATGATCACAATCTTCTTTTTCGAAAAGGTTCTAAGATTTTTTTTAAAATTATTATGATTGGATTTAATTATCATATTGTAAGGAAGAATTATTCAATCTGTCACACACTACTAACAAAATATCTTTGCATCCCCCCCTCCATGAAGTAGTAAGATATTTTCACCTCTGCCTCAATTGTCCTACTTGCACTAGTAGTTGATTCCCACACGCGCCTCTAGTTAGATATTTTTGCTGACTTGTTTTTCCATTCAAATGTATTTTGGAATCCAATAATTTCATTTAATATTAATATCCTAACACATGATCCATGTAATAAACTAAAAGTGATCAATTGACGGTTTTGTAAATCTATATTTATAGGATAGATTGATTTAATCCATATATATAATTAAACTAATATTTTTGACATAACAAACAAATAATTTTTCATCGGTTCGGTCATATAGAAATTCGTTTCACAAAATTGACTCGTGAGACAATATTACGTAATTTTTTATGATAAACCAGATATTGTTATAAGATATTATTTTTTTAAAGTTTTTTTTGGAAATATGATAATAATCATATATGTACTTTTATTTGAAGTTGATATTCAGTTATTTGCACTTTTTTATTTTTGGTGTTGTTAACGGTGAATTTTTAATTTCACTCTTATAACTTGCATAGTTTTTTTAATTTTTGGTCATGTTACATGCATATTCATTTTTAGTCTTCTATATTGTGTATTTTTTTTATTTTTATCCTTTAACTTATATTTTCTTTTATTTTCTGTCCTTTTATTACTGATAAAAAATGAAACTAATTACAAGTTACATGACTAAAAATTAAAATTCGTCGTAATAAAAAGAAAAAATTAAAAAAACATGCAAACTACAAAACTGAAAATACAAATTCGTCGTTAACATGATTAAAGTGAAAAAATTTTAAGTCACTTTTTACATATTAAACAATGAAGATTAACTTAATTTTTTTTGGATTTTATCTTTTATTTTGGTGTTTGGTTCTTAATTTATGTTCATAAATTATTATTTTTAAATATAAAAGTATATTAGTAATTTTATTTAAAAAAAATTAAGGGGGGCAATTGCCTTAGTGGAGTAAAAAAAAATTGCCTTAGTTGAGCCGCCACTGATCACACTCATAGCCTCTGTAATGATATATTGCAACATTTTTTTTATATATATAATAATTGCAATTATCATGATCATATCACATATAAATCAAATTTGATTATTAGTTTTCGTAGAAATATGATAAATTTAAAATTACTAAAATCTAATCAGAGTCAAACAAATTTAAATATTTCAAAAAAAAAAAACAAACAAAAAATAAAAAAAACCAGTACGCGCAACACGCGCCAAAAGAGAGATTGGACATAAAGATTAGTTTCAGGAATAAACCAATGGATAGTGGGATGAAATTGTTGACAAAATTAAAGCCGACCGCTTCAAGTCACCCTATAAAACCACCATATATACCATCTTGTATATACATATATAACCACCAAAACTCTTGTCCCACGCCACACGGAGGAAGTTCTTCCGGCGGCCGATGTCGGAAAACTATAACAAGAAAGCGATGGATTCGAATTGGACAAATGAGAAGCATGTACATTTCTTGAATTCCATGGAGGACACCTTTGTCCGAACAATGTTCGAGAGTAACGCTCGTTATAACCCACGTCTTGATCGCTATTTGCCGGACACCTTGGAGTCCACCGAGGATTTGCTTAGGGAAAGAAGGAGAAGACATTCTACTTCAGGTATAACCATTTCATTTCACATTTCATATATATATATATATATATATATATAAAATTCACAGATAATATTTATAATTAAGTTGTATACTTGAAACAAATTTTAGGCATAAACTCTTTGTCATCATGTTTTTAGCTTGAGCATTTTTATTTTTAGCTTAAGTGGTTTGATTTCTTTTAGCTTGGTTTTTTTTTCTTGCTTTGTAGATATTGTAGAGTCAAGTGGGAAAAAGACAGACAAGAAATCCAAATTACTCTCGCCCCATATTTCTTCACAAGATCAGGTTTGTCTCACTATATATCTGCAATAATATGTCATACACGCGTAAGTTGTTTTTGTGCAACATTAAATTCTCTTTTTAACTTTTGTTATAGTTAATTAAGGTAATTTTAAATGATCTACATAGATTTTTGACCTATGAATAATCAAAATTTTGTATTAGTAGTCCAATACGTTATAGTTCATTTTTAATTCAATTTTTTTTGGAATTAGTTTAACTAATTATATATTAGCAACGTCAAGAATGATGTCGCATTTTTTGAAGTTAGTTTAACTAATGTATGGCATCCTATAATTAGCTCTTCAAATCCAAACTTAAATACGGAAAAAAACCATTAATGACTAAAACCAAATTCGGGAAAGCAGCCAAAATTTAATCTCTTTATGTTTATCTATTTTTATTTCGATGTTTTAAGTAGTCAAAACTTGATCTTGGTCTCATAAATTAGGTTTTTTGTTTTTCTTACTATTCCATCATATCGCTAATGTGACATCAAAAATTGCTGACAGTCACCGATATTTGTTAACACATCAGTTGCCTTGTCAATGCTCAAACCCAACCCTACCGAATAAAGATCCAACTTTAACTATTTATGGGACCAAAATCAAAAATAGAGAATTTTTAAAGGCCTATTTGATAGTATTCCGAGCAACTAAAATCCTATCTTTTCATGTCGACACGACGTTTTGGCATTGAGTAGGTTTTTTGTAATATGTTTTTACGGAGTTTTTATATTCGTGTGACATGTTAATCCTGTTTATGTTTACAATAAAAAAATAATGCGTATTTTTGACATAAAAATAACATTTTTAATAGATGACTCAAATAATAGGAAAAGCTGCAATTTTGGTACTTTATGTTTGTCACTTTGCAATTTCGATCCTCTATGTTTTTATATTTTAGTTTTAGTCATATATGTTTTAATTTTTGATAATTTCAGTCTTTTTTATTCGAAAATGCTTACGTGACACTATACACGTCAGCTTCACATTAGCACTGTATTGGTGCCACATCAGCGGCACATCAGAAAAAGGACTGAAATTGCCAAAAAAATAAAAATAGCGGACTAAAACTGAAATCTGAAAATATAGAGGACCAAAATCGCAAAGTAACAAACATACAGGACTAAAAAAACAATTTTTCCCAAATAATATAATAATGAGAGATTTTGTGTTTCCCATTTCCCCTTGTATTTATTAAGATTTACTTGAACTATATATGTGGTAGTTATTCATTTCATTATTCATATTAATACTCTTAAGTGCACAAAATATTGATCAAATAATTTCAATAAAATGTTTAAATTCAAATTTTTTAATTACATTGATATTTTTAAGTGTGATATAACGTCCCTCATAATGTTTTCTTTTCTATTTCCCAATAGTCTATTAGGTAATTGTTATTATGAATTTAAATAATCCATCTTTCATTATCATTCTATTTAATTATATTGAAAGTTCATTTAAAAGTCATGAATGATTAATCCTTACATACTAGCGAGTCATGACACTCGATGCTCGTGATCAAGAAAATAAAAAAAGTACTATATTTTTCTTAAAAAAAATTAAAGTTATCAAGTTTGAAATTAATTAATTAAAATAAATGGTGGGGGAGAAATTACGATGTAAAACAAAATATGTTATATGAAATTAGGTGGATAAATGTACTCTTGGAATGATGTAAAGCTTCGCCAATATACCAGAAATTAGATATTTCGAATTAATGAGTTGTATATATACTTTAATTATATTGATTAATCACATGTTGCCGCGTGTCCCAGCACTATATAAATGTGAATACTTTGGATTATTTCAGGTGGTCCCACAATTTCAGAAATGGAGAGATCATCAAGATAAAGATGATAAGGACTATCTTGATGTCCCCCTTGGAAGACCTAACTAATTAAGATTAAGAAAATATTATTATCAATTATATAATACCTCTGATAGATGTATTATTATTATTATTATTATTATTATTATTATTATTATTATTATTATTATTATTATTATTATGGTATATGTAATTTCTCTAAGTTAGTTTGTGGTTTATTTTAGTATGTATTGTAACAAATAAAAATATATCTACTATTTTGATTGACTTAATATATATTAATTTTGAATCGTTTTTAAAATAAGGTATTTTATTTTGAAAATTTGTCTTGTTATTAATTTTAAAATTTGTTCCATGTCTGATTTGTACGTTTACCGGTTGATGAAATTGTATTATAAATAATATTAGCATGCATACATGTTACTATATATCGCATATTTCACAAACAATAAATAAAGGAGGATCATCGCCGAGAGCTATTCAATCCATGTGAGCGATTTATAGAAGGATATAATTATAATCCTTGGTAAATTTAGGAATTCAAATGCAATTTCTATTAAATAAGCTTCAATCTTTTACATTTTCAGTCTACTTTAGTTTGATCATCATGTCTATCACCTTCCTTCCTTCCTTCCTTTTTTTTAATTTTTTAATTTTTAATCTTTCGTTAATCCTAATATTACATTTGAATTTCCATAGAACAACATATATAAATATCATGGGATGGAAATGGGTCAAAAACCATAATATCAAATATCAAATATCAAATAAATAAAACAAATAAAATATAATATATCCTAACATAAAACTAATGTGTTGATAATGAATTTCGATCATCTTTTTCAGTACATGCACATTATATTATAGATTATCATTAATCAATAATGATGCCCCCGAAAATATATGGGTCTTGTCCGACCCAAACCCAACAACCTTTGTTCTCGAAAAAGTGCTCTGAAGCCCATTAAATCCTATTATATGTTCTCCAAGCTTGAAAAAGCCCAAACCAAGATAAAAGGTATAATCATGGTCCACACCCAAGCTGCTGAGCCCATTGGGTCGAGCCCTATCTGGGCAGGGTAGGCGCTCGACCCGGGTCCAATATATGGAAGCTTGGACATCAGGAACATTTTGAGGATCTCTAAAAGATAAAGATAAGCTCCAACAAAACCGGGATTTGATTAGACTATTAAGTCGGCTCAAGAGCCCTAGCTGCCAAGGTAACTGAATTCTACTTAATCTAGTCTCCTACCTTGAGTAATGTTTTGCCCTAACAAGAATTCTACTTCAACAAGGTAACTCACCCCTTCAGCCTCTATAAATACCAGGTATTTCTTATGGTTTTACACATTCCCTTTGGCTCACACATTCACTCATTTTTATTCTCTCTTTATTACGATCTTTATCTTTTGAGTACTGACTTAGGCATCAGAGAAGTCACGTTGAAAACACCTTCGACGCCCCCTAACCTAGCTTCTGTCTGTGTAGAACAACATCACGCCCGACCCGACCCATATTGTGAAAGATTCGAAGATTCGCTTTACCAGACCGAACTCGAGGTAAATTTTTGATATCGTCAATTGGCGACGTCTGTGAGAATTTATAGAAGAAAGAGTTGAGATGACTAACGAGAACGGAGGAAATCCACCCGTCGATCCGGTGGTACTCAATCAACTGGTTGTCGCCTCTGTGGAACGAGCGTTAGCAGACAGAGAGAGGGCCAATCAACCTCCTCCCAATCAAGATGCACAATTAGAAGAGATCAAAAAGCTTAAAGAGGAGATGAACTCTTGAGGAAAAAGCAGTTTGGGTATCTAGCCACACCAGTTCGAAACGTCCCCTTTTCTCCCGAGATATTGGAGGTGGAGCTCCATAAAAACTTCAAGTTTCCGCATATAGGGGAATACGATGGAAAAGGGGATCCGGAGGAGCACTTGTCCCGTTTTGAGAATTCTTCCCTACTACACAGGTACTCTGAACCGATCAAGTGTCGGGTCTTCCTCACCACTCTGATAGAGCTAGCCCAGCAATGGTTCAACCTACTCCGCCTGGGGGATATTCGCGAGTTCAAGGACTTAAGTAAAGCTTTTATTCGCCACTTCGCCAGCAGCATGAAACACCATACAACTAATTTCAACCTCTTCATTGTTAGGTAACGAGAACAAGAGGGCTTCAGAGCATACATTCGAAGATTCAGCACCCTAGCCCTTGAGGTGCCGACCGCCAAACCTGATTTACTCACAAGTGCCTTCATCCAAGGGCTCACTATCGAGGATTTTATAAAATCTTTGATCAAGAAACCACTCTTCACGTACGAGGAATTACTAGCCCGTGCTGAGAAATATGTGAATTTAGAGAAAATACAAGCCTCTAGAGTGGATAAGAAGAAAGATCAGCCCAAAATCCCTAAAAGAGCCAGGCCGTCCGTACTGCCCCAAAGGGGTGGGCCAACATCTCGACCCTAGCTAGTGGGGCAGTTCGCCTCTTTCACGCCCTTAAGGATGATCAGTAAGACCCGGGCTCTTCAGACCTGTAATGACAGACAACTCGTGCTAAGACCCCCATGGAGTGAGCATGGACCTCGAAGGCCAAGGTCAGATAAATATTGTGATTTTCACAAGGAATATGGGCACTTCACTAATGATTGTCGACAACTAGAGCAAGAGATAGAGAGAATAAACCAACAAGATTCAGAGATGAAAGACATATTGGCGCAATGAGGGGGAGGATATCAACGCCCCAAGAGAGATCAGAATAAAATGAGTCAATAAACTTAGCCAAACAGCCTCTTAGTTTGATCATCATGTCCATCACCTTCCATTTTTTATCTTTCGTTAATCCTAATATTACATTTGAATTTCCATAGAACAACATATATAAATATCATGGGATGGATATGGGTCAAAAACCATAATATCAAATAAATAAAACAAATAAAATATAATATATCCTAACATAAAACTAATGTGTTGATCATGAATTTCGATCATCTTTTTCCAGTACATGCACATAATATCATATATTATCAATAATCAATAATGATGTCTCCGAAAATATATGGGTCTGATCCGACCTGAACCCAACAACCCAGGTTCTCGGAAAAGTGCTCTGAAGCCCATTAAATCCTATTATATGTTCTCGAAGCTAGAAAAAGCCCAAACCAAGATAAAAGGTAATAATCATGGCCACACCCAAGCTGTTGAGCCCATTGGGCCGAGCCCAGTCTGGGCAGGGTAGGCGCCCGACCCGGGCCCAATATATGGAATTAGGAACATTTTGAGGATTTTTAACAGATAAAGATAAGCTCCAAAAAATCCGAGATTTGATTAGACTATTAAGTCGGCTCAAGAGTCCAAGCTTTCATGGTAACTGAGTTCTACTTAATCTAGTCTCCTACCTTGAGTAGAGTTTTGCCCTAACAAGAATTCTACTTCAACAAGATAACTCATCCCTCCAGCCTCTATAAATATCAGGTATTTCTTATGGTTTTACATATTCACTTTGACTCACACATTCAATCGCTTTTATTCTCAATTTATTATACTATTTATCTTTCGAACACTGACTTAGGCATTGGAGGGGTCACGCCGAAAACACATTTGGCGCCCCCTAACCTAGCTTCTGTCTGTACAGAACAACATGTCAACATCACGCCTGACCCGACCCGTATTGTGCATGATTCGAAGATCCGCTCTACTAGACCAAACCCGAAATAAATTTTTGATATCATCAAATTATAAATAAACTAATTGATTGATTTATGTATCTTTTCTGGTTGTCACTTACGGTCGTAATTATTTAAATACATTAATAAGTTGAATAAATTATTTTATTTGATTCTTAATTAATTAATAATTAATTCTTAAATATTTTACCATAAATAATAAAATGATAACTTAATTATTTATAAAATAATATTAAATTTATTAAAATTAACTTGAGAGGTAAATTGGTTAAATTTGCCATACAATATAAACTAATTGCAAAGAAAACGAATTGTGTGTGATACAGTAAAATAATAATAATAATATATATATATATATATATTTAAAGTTTATTTTTATTAATATTATTTGCTTCTCACTACTGTAAGATGTGTGGTTAAGAAAAAATAACATGGTTAAATAGCCAAAAACTAAGTAGTTATCTTTCAGGGCAACTTGTAGATAACTCCTTAAATCAAACATAACTTTCAATTTACTCCCTATATTTGTCTTTCCGAAAATGCCCTTGTCGTTATTTTAAGCATTATTATTTCTTGAATTATCAAATGTGGAATCGGATTCAAAATATGATTCACTTGATTCATCAAGATAATAAATATTTTCATCATCGGATGAAAATTCAATTGTTTCTACGGGATAGAATCCAATAGTATATATTTCTTCAAGAAGTTTAATTTTATTTTTCTTTTCGTTTCGTTTTGGACATTCATTCGCATAATGTCCTTTTTCGTTGCACAACCAACATGTGCAATTCTTTCCTTTACCCTTTGGGTAAGGTGGTTTTTTGTTATCAAACTTTTTATAAAATTTTCTTTTATAAGGTTTTCTGAAGAAATTCTTTTTAAATTTCTTTTTCTTATAGGGAATAAATTTCTTATTAAAAGATTTATAAGGTTTATTAAATTTATTCTGTTTCTGTCGTTTTAAATATTTGTGTGACATGTTTGTTTTGCAACCGTATTCTTTTACTGTGAATTCCATTTTGTCACAATAAAGTTTATTGTTTTGTTTGTAGGATTTAGAGATTCTTTTATTTAGTGTTACTTCATGACATTTCTTTGTTATTATGTCTTTGATGAATTTAATAGCTCCTCCTAAAGTTTTAGCATAAGGACTAGTTAAGAATTCATCTTTACTGTGTATAGGTATATTAGGTATCTTATTAAAGATACTTAGTTTATAATGTTCCTTTTTATCAGCATCTATTAATTGATAATAGTTTGTTTCATAATCACAAATAAATTCTTCTAAGTAACATAAATTGCATAATTTAATATTATCTAATATAAAGATTGCTCTATTTTGTTCTATATTCTTAGCTACCAAATTAGCATCATTATTAGAAACTCCTAAAAATTTTTGGTACAAGGCATCAACAAATAGTTCGAAATATCGATGTCCTGTCATTCCTTGTGGTAGATTAGTAATTACTAGGTTTTCAGCCCAAGTTCTTACTGCTCCTACCAGTGTAATTTTTATCATCCCATGAGTTAAAACTTGAATATTCTCACTTTTGTCTAATAATGGTGTTAATTGAATTTGTACTGATAGTTCATTTGCCCAATGATCTATCTTTGATTTTCTTTCTTTGGCTGTTGAACATCCTAAATCTAAGATATTTTGTTTCATATGTGATGTTTTTGATTCTCTAAGAATATCTCTAACATCTTTATAAGATCCAGAGTATTGGTCTCTGTTATATTTAAATTCTTCATCATCTCTTCCACCACTACCTTCTACATTCGTTCGTAGATTTAATCGTGGTCTAGAATCATCTTCAGATTCTGATTCTGAAATATCCATATCTCTGTATTGTTCTGAGTCCTGATTTGAATGATATAATTCTTCTGTATTTACTCCTATTTGTTCAAAATCAGATGAGTCGGTTTCACTAAACATCTCCATATTTATGTTTGCCATAACTAAGGGGATTTCTATACCATGATTCAATTTTGAATGGTGGTTCTTCTTTCATTTTTTTTTTCTTTATCTATTGGAAGAACTTCCTTAAGATAGTTTAATATTTCATTACTATGTCTTTCTTGTTCAATTATTAATCTAGTCGTTGCTAAATCAATATATTATTTGAAATTCTTCTCTAATTCTTATATTGATAGATTGATCTTATTAATATTATTTTCTAAATCTCCTAGATCTTTTTCTAATTTTATTAAGGACGTCATTGCAATGAGGTTGACTCATTAATAATAGCTTGTTTAATTTTAAGAATATTTTGATTCATGGTTCCAATCTTATCAAGAATATCTTCATTATTTCTAGCAAATGATAATGATCTTCTTGGTACAGACTGTTTTGTGATTTGAAGGTCATCTGAAATCCATCTTTTATAGGGATTTATTTCTTCAATAAATGCTTTTTGAGGGTGTTCAATTCTTGTAATATTTTCAAACATTCTTTCAACAGAAATAGTTGGTTTTGTTGAAATTATTCCTGTTTGAGAATTATTACTTATTGCTAAACCGACAACATAGTTTATATTGATCGGATGGTTTCCTGTTAACATAAGATTATTTCTATAAAAGTAATAATCTAATGTTAAAACGTCATTTATGTTTTTATCAAAAAGAGATATATTGTATTGTGGATAAATACAAAATTTCATCTTTTTGTAACATAAATTTTCTTCAATTTTTCCAAGGATAGAATCCTCGAAATTACGTATTATTTTGTCACGAACTGTTATTTCAATTGGTGTATCTATTCCTTCTCGATAGTGAGCTGATATTATTATTTCAATTCCTCCGATATGAACATATTTCAGTTCAGATCGTTCTTTTTCACTGGCTTTTGCCATGATGGTATTAATATCTTGAGTTGTTAATAACTTCAGAGTATTAGACCTTGATTCGTTATTTATTTTACAAGATCGTTCTTTTGTACGAATCGAATAATAAATTAAATTTTTCCTGGGATTATAAAATTTGAAATCTTACTTAGTATTCCTGGTTGGTCTATTAGATTTGTTTTTGAATTAGAAAACCCTGTTTTTTGTATTTCAGCAAACTTGCTTTGATTGAATATAATATTCAAATTATACTCTTGGTTCTCTTCAGATTCTTCAGATTCATCGACCAGGTTGTTTTGATTTGAATTGTTACTTCTGTCATTTTAACATATGATAGAACTTCTTAATTTTCTTAAGGCTATTAAAAGTCTTTTTGTCAAATCTATCTGTTCTAATAAATTCTGAAAATCTTCGAAACTATCAATTGAAGATTGACAATTTTTAAGATGTTTCAAATTGTTTTCACAATTTTCTATATCAAAATTTATATTTTGAGAATATAAATTAAAGATATTCATTTTTGTATTTTCATACATTTTCCATTTAGTAAAAATTGTTACTTTTATTATTTTGTTTTTGTTGATCGGATTTCGATAACAAAGTTTGTTCTTATTCATAACATATTGTTATGTCTTCAATTTCATCGTTTTCAGAAATTTGAATTATCATTTTTCAGTTGCTTGAAAAATGTTTTTTTTTATGATTTTTGAAATAAAAGGTTTGGAGATCTTTTATTTTATTCCATAATTGATCTATTTGACGTAAATCTTTTAGTAAGATTATTTTATCAAATAAATTTTTAATCTCAATATCTAAAGTTAATCCAGGCATTAATACTTTGCTTTATTTAAGCTCTGATACCAGGTTGCGGAATTCTTCAAATTCTTATGAATTTTCTTATTCATGGATTTACAGATCTGATTCATTTAGGTTGCGGAATTCTTCAAATTCTTATGAATGGATTTACAGATTTGATTCATTTATAACAGATAAATATTTTCATATTGGTTTGGTTCCATTCATGGATTATTAATACAAATTTTAGTTGATAAATTGATTCAAATATGGTTAAATCAGAAGTATTTAAAAGATATTCACGAAATGTATCATATTCATGATCATCTTATATTTCGAACCAGTTTTTTATTATTAATCTTCCATTTCTTATAAAGGATGATGACATGATTAATGTATTTTGACTATTTCTTTGAATTAAGGGCTGCAGGAGGTTTAGGAAGGATACCTTGTTTGAATGAATCTTGGTTTTGAGCAGAGGCCAAATCCTTGCTTTCCCTTAACGATCACTTGATCAACTGGTACTTGCTCTATGGATCTTCAGGTTTACTCTTAACCATGAATATTCAATGATTGGTTTCCAACCTTATCCTCCTTACGCTATGCTTGTTTAGTTATTAGCCATAAGGCTTATTTTGTTTCTGATTTTATGTTTCTTAGTTTCTGATAGTTTTCATACGTCTTGTATGAACCAGATTGTAAGAAACTTTAAGAAGAGAGAGATACTCAAACTTCACTTACTCTTTTACAGCACAAAACATCTCCTTTTATAGGCGTGGAGAAACGCATACATAATTAAAAATAAAAGAAAAGAGGGGGACCACCCGACACTACATAATGGAAACAGCTCATTTTACATCTGAGTGGATGCCTTTAACATGTGGTGTGGTCCACGATTTCATTTGTTTTTCATTGTGTCACTCTCTGAATCACTGGTGCATTCGGACCATTTCTTTATTGGTTTGTCTTCTTTGACAGCTGGTTTGTCCTCTTTGACATCTGCTTCTTCTGTCTGAATGGGTTGGCAATGCCCACATTTGTGAGTGGATATCATTGTTCTTAGTTTTTGACATAACATTTGTTGGGTTTCTCGGGTCATGTCAACTCTTACTTCATAGATTGGAGCTTCGAATTGAGCTAACATGGCTTGTTCTTTCTTTTGGATTGTCTCCTTGTGTCCAGTGGTTAATAAAATTTTACTGGTTGCAAAATTTATTTTAACCTTTGAGTTTCCATCAATCTTTCCTGTCTTTGAGATCATATCAATCAATGTCTTTATTCTTATCTCAGGAAGTGTTGAGATATCCATTACTGGTTTCTCTTCATTTGATCCTTCGAATAAGAACTTGTCTTTTTGTTTTTGACATTGAATATATACCATTGGTTGATAGAATTTGTTATCATCCCAATCTGGAAGGGTTGAGTGAATACTCAATGTTAATACTGGATCGTCCTTAAAGACTGCTTTCTTGAACTGGATGATACTATTTCTCAACTGATATGGAAATAGTTCTATTTCTTGATTGTTGGGACTGACTTCCAATCCACTTAATAATCCATTTGAAAATAATCTTGCGACTTCATGCACTGGAGCACCTTGCAGTGTTTTTGCTCTTAATTTGCTCTGTGTGTCACAAGTTTGTAGCCAAGATTCTGCAGATGGTTTGGCTATTCTCAAATATTTTAGTGTTTCAAAGAATTCAGTCTTGAGTTTTTCTGAAAAATTTGTTTTCTCAAAAATTGGTTTTTGTGGTCGCAGATTGACCATCTTTCTTTATTTCTTTTCAAGGGCACTTTTAAACGTCCTTTCTTCTTTTTTATTTTTCTCGGTGCTGGCTGTGTCCACCGGTTCTTTTTTCTTTTTTTTTTCTTTGTCAGTGTTGGCTGTGACCACTGACTGTTTCTCTTTTATCTCCATTATTTTGTCAAATGGAGTTGCCATTTTGATTGGTGTTCTTGATGAGGATGATGATGATGAAGTTATCATCTTTTCTTCTGTCCTTTGAATTTTTCTACTCAAATTCCTTTCTTTTAGTTGAAGAATTTGAATTTCTTCCTGCAATTCAATCAATTGTTCTTTTAATTGACTTAGTTGCTCCATCTTGATTATACTGTGCACAAGAAAACATATTTATATATATAATGGTTAGTAAAATAACTCTTTTCGTGAGTAATTCGGATAGTTTTATTATACGTATCATTGCATTTATAAATTCTTTTGCAAGAATTGAATCAATCTTAAATTGATTATTTTACTCAAAGAGTAATTTATGTTTCTGAATATAAATCTCATTTCATCAATTTATATTCCCCATGATTTCTGAGGCATGTTCGGATGACTGAAAGTCATAAAATAATTCATGTTTCTGAATATAAATCTCATTTCATCAATTTATATTTCCCATGCTTTCTGAGGCATATTCGGATGACTCACAGTCATTTTCTGGATCACTTAGGATCTCCTTTATTATTCCGTTACTACGGATAGTATAGTTTGGATGAAGTTCTCTGGTTAATGCGTCGGGTAATGAATTATCCGTTTCTTTGACATGTTGGATCTCGAACTGATAATGGTTCAATTCCAATTGCCATCTAATTAGCCTTGCTGCATTTCTCCCTGCATTTCTTGATATTTTCCTTGTTTTGAAATATGTTAAATTCATATTATCTGTTCTTACTAAAAACGATTTAGAAATAAGATAAATTTCATAAGTTCTAATTGTGAATATTAAAGCTAATAATTCTTTTTCATTCGAATGATCATTTAATTGTGCACCTTGAAAAGTTCCTGATGTATAGTTGCATAATTCTTCATTATTTCTAGTAGCTGTTTTAGTAAGTTCTTCTAAATTTCTTTCTCCAGTATAAGCTTTTAAACATGCTCCCCAGTATTCATCTGAGGCGTCTGTTTCAATTACTATTATATCTTTATTTGAAGGAAAATATAATTCAGGAAGATTACTAATTATTTTCTTTTTAATAGTGTCTATGTAATTAGTATCTTCTTTCGACCATTTCCACTTATAGTCCTGTTTAAGTTTTACCAGAAGAGGTTTTCTGATTTCTGCAAATTTCTTAATGTAATTTCCAGAATAAGTTAATAATCCTAAAAATCTTCTTAATTGATCTTTATCCTTGATTTCACTAGGAAAATCATGAATTTTCTTAAGTATATGCGGTTGTAAACAATGTTTTCCATCTTCTATTTGTAATCCTAAATAATTTATTTTTGTTTTGAATAATTGTGCTTTCTTTTCAGAAAGTATAATTCTATCTTTATGACAAATATCTAAAACTGTCATGAGATCTTTATAATGTTGATCTAGTGTTTTTGAATAAATTAATATGTCATCTATATAAACGCAACAAAAATCTATATATGATTTAAAAGATTCATCCATATATCTTTGAAAGATACCTGGTGCTTGTTTAAGTCCGAAAGGTAATACAGTCCATTGATACTGTCCTTTTGGACAACTGAATGCTGTAAGTAATTGTGTTTGTGGTTCTAGTTGAATTTGCCAGAATCCTGATTTACAATCTAAACTGGAAAAATATTTCATTTCTCCTATATAAGATAGTAAATCATTCTTATTTGGGATATAATATCCATCCATAATTGTTGCTTTATTCATCTTTCGATAATCAATTACCATTCTTTTCTTATCAGTATCTTTCTTACTGACATAAAAGGCTGGTGAAGAGTGTGGACTTTTACTAGGGATGATTATCTTAAGTTTTAATAATTCTTGAACTTCTTTTTCAAATATTTTTGCATCATCCATGTTACATCTTCTTGGTGCTTCACGGATTGTGATATTAGGGTCTTTGAGTTTTATTGAAGCAATGAATTGTTTTTTTTTCTTAATTTTGTCCTGAGGATTTTCAGAACATATATCATGAAATTTCCTCAGGATTTCTTTTTCAGGATTAATCGTTAAAATATTTTCTATTTTTAGTTCTATTGGATTTGTATTTCGTTTATGAAAATTCTTTGTAAATCCTTCATTTCCTACGCGAAATGCTGTTCGTATTTTGGGAATGTAAATCATTGATGATCCTTTGTTTAAAGTTATGTGATCTTCAAATTGTGTAAAGGGAAGATATTCTCTTAAAAAGTTATTTCCTATTATAATGTCCATTCCTGATTCTATTTGATATATAATGGGTATTACAAATTTTGTTTCTTCTATTTCTATTTTTAATTTTTCTGCTACTGTATTAAGCATGATTATTGATCCATCTCCTATTCGAACTTTTAATCCTTTATCATATTTCTTTCAATAATGATTTGGAAGTATATGCTTGCTTCCTAAACACATACTTGCTCCTGTATCAACATAAGCATGCATATGATATGGTTTATGTTCTTTGATTTTAATTTGAATTTTTATATATATACTATTTGGATTAGTTTTGTTTTTATTATCCATTCTCTCATTTTTTTTAAGAGATAAGGGTAAAATTGGTATTTAGAAACAAAAGTTTCTCTCTCCAGGGAGTTGAAAGTAAGTTTTATTTATGTAGAGATTTATAAATAAGTTATAAAGTATTTTAGGGAGTGATTGACAATTAACCCTATCTTTAAATATTAGTTCTTCTCCTCGCGTACTTCTAGTTTTAGTAAAAAAAAATCAGTATATTTTTTTACAAATATTAAAATGCCCAAAATGGTTATCATGCGACCATCTTATATTATAATATTATATAAATTTAGCTCAAATTTTAATTGATAAAAAATTCTCAAGGGAAAAAAATCTTCCTTTTTGGTCTATTGTTTGGTGCAATTGAGATTTTGGTGTGAAAAAATTTTATAGGTAAAAATAATATAAAAACTGAACTGGACATCGGGACTGAAATGATTGAACTGAAGGATATTCCACAAGTTTAGCTGAGATATCTAACTGTACACAAAATGAATAATTAACTGAGTCCACAATCTCAACTGAAGTTACTCAAATTGGAATAATACTCAAATTGAACAGTTACTCTAACTGAACCAAGTAATTGAACTAGACCAGCTAGTCAAAATGAATTGGAATTCGACTGAAGCATGTAAAGGATTTTATTTTGAGCAATTCAAAATATTCTCTCAAAGTAACTCAGTTTTCATAATATTTTGTACATACAATTTTTTGCAGAAGATCCAAACGCACTACCAATTGTATGGATGTCAGGAATTATGACGTGGACAACAAAACAAAAGAAACATCTGCTATAATTGGAAATATATCATTTTTAAAAAATGTGACTATTAAGTTTTATGTCTATAAATAGAAGATCAAGACGAGTTTAGAACTTTTTTGGAATTTTTGTTTACTCGTGAATTATCAAGCTGCAAGTACTCAAGCTAAACTAATCAAAGCACACTATGAATAGAATCTTATTTGATCATTTGAAGATTATTTTGTTTGCCATAATTTTGAGTTGTAAAACTATGTTTTAGAGTTAGTTTCTATATTTAATTCATTCAGTTGAGTATACTAAAAGTTTTAGTTTGGCATTGTTTAAGTTCAAACTGAACCGATGTTTTGAAAAGAGTTGTAAAATTCAAAGTATTCTAGTGATATTATTCCTATGTTGAATAAGGGGGTGACGTAAGAGTATTTCATTATACGAACATCCATAAACAAACTTGTGTTTAATTACTTTCAATTTTGCATTTTTCAAGCCATTTTATATATGTTTTAATATGTCAGTCAGGCTTATTTCCGCACATATTTTGTTAGTAAACTGACATTGAAACTCGAGAATATTAGAGTTCAATTTCCAACCCGACTGAATTCATTTAAAGTAGAAATATTTGTAAGGGTTTATTCAACCCACCTTCTAAACACTTAACCAAATTTTCAACCGATATCATAGCGAGGTCTTTTCTCGATTTTGAACACATTATTCAAATGAATTCATTCAGTACAAGCCCAATGTTCTGTAAGGAGGATTTAGACGAATGGAAGATTCGTATGCAATCTCATCTTGTAGCTCCAGATGATGACATAAGTTATGTCATCACTAATAGTCCCATGACAATCACCAAAACCAATACAACAGCTTTAGTCAGTGGAGGTGCTCCTTAAACAATTTAAAAACCCATAAGAAGGAGTCGGCTAAGGATTACAATGCTTGTTATAATTGTGGCAAGACTGTACACTTTATAGCTGACTGCACCAAAACCAAGAAGGATGACAAAGGACAAGTCGAAAAAGGCAAGAAATCTTTTGATTGAATAAGAAAACTAATCCACAGAATAGAGAAAGACTCAGAAGAAGAAGCATGAAGTGTTGGTAATAAAGGAGAGTAAGTCCAAATGCGCTGATTCTGACAGTTGCTATTCTAACTCAAAGTGCTCCACCAGTTCCATTGAAGAAGAGAAAGTAAAGTTCATTATGAAAAATGATGCACAACTAGAGTCAACTAGCAAAAAAGTATTTGACCTCGGTTCTAGTGATTTTATAGGAGAATATCTTATCAATGCACTTCATGAGATGATTGATGAGTACCAGAGACTTTCCTTGTCATTTGAGGAATTTAAAGCCAAGAAAAATGATCTACTAGACAAAAAGACTGAATCCAACTAGGAACATTCAGTTGAAAAGTTGAGTCTATAAGTAGATATTGCTAAGCTAAAAACAGAAAATGAGAGGATACAAGTTGAAAGTCAGCAGTTGAAATCAGATAATTTGAGGCAGATTAAATTGATCAAAACTTGGAAAAAGTCTTCAGTAATATTATCTAAGATGAAAGAATTACAAATTACAGTTGGAGACAAGAGTGGTTTCAGCTTTAGTAATAATGAATGCATTGGTGAGTCAAGTAATCAACCAAAGCTTGATATTTATAAAGGGAAATATATTCAATTTGTAAGATCCAGTTTGTTACATGAATTGAACATGCATGGTGATTATATCCCTCAACTTGAGAAACCTATTGAGAATATGAATAAGAGCATAAAGTTTGGTATATATGTTATGTACCCGAGAGTTCCAATGCTAAGCCACACTGGGTGACTAACCGATCTACTTCGGCTAGGCATAGTTCTATGCATGATAGGTAGACACAATCGATTCTTTAATTGCAAGCCTGTTCAGAAGAGATATAAGAAACTCAATGATATTGTAAAGGGTAAACAACATTTTGTATCAAATGCATATCACCCACACACACCTGCATATGTAAAACCCTTGCGAAACACAAGTGGTCGGTCAGTCTGACTGATCCAAGTATGGGTTCCAAAAGAATTAATCCGTCCTGGACCAAGGTACGCATGGGGACCAACGTTATTCATGCAACACACAAGAATTTTTAAATGACCAACTAGACCGCATGAAAATTATTTTATTAATTAAATGTTTATTTTATGTATAATAATTAAATTATTTCATTGATTTATTTTATGATTTAAATTCTGAAGTAATGATTTTAACGTTCTTTTTGTGAAGCTCTTTAATGATTTTAAGGAGATGGGGTCGAGGTGACTTTCGGAGAAATATGCCCCGACACGGTGAAAAGTTTAAAGTTTATTTTTGGGTAACAATGGAATAAAATTTTATTCCTTTTGACTCTCTTTATTTTTAATTTTTAAAGAGCCGTGTTTTATAGGATTTGAGAAACTTTTAAATTTCAGTATAGTACTTTTTAATAGTGTGAGTAGAAACTTTTTTTAAATAAATAAATTAGTTAGAAGAGTAGATTTTATTTTATTATTAATTATCTTACGCTAAAAAAATGAGAGTGAGAGCGGAGCATGAGACGTGAGAAAGGAGAGGAGAAGGGCAGTGCGTCTAGGGTTTGTGAGTGGAGGAAGAAGGCTCGATCCGAGCACTTTTTGATCATTTCCTGGTCATCGATACATTGCCATCGTCATCTACGGTCCATATTCTACGCTCCAAAATGAGGCAAGTATAATTAGTTTGTTTGATGTATCATTGAAATCATATTAATTTTTAAAGGATTTTGATACAATTACGGAGAAAATGAGCCAAAGGAGAAAATCAAGTCAGACGTAGAAAGTTGACTCTTGGTAACGCTCATTCATGTCGCGTCCAAATTACCCAACTCAAATCAGATAAATAAAATCTGTAGTAGTGCGAGTAAGGATCGTTCCCACGAGAAAAATGAAATTTATTGTATTCTAAAATAAAATAAAGGGGGTTTTGGGATTTAAATTAACTACTAAAAGTAACAGCACTTCAATTAAAATTTTATCACTAACTTGCAAGATTGAAAATTATACTGAAGAAATCAATTAAAAACAAGCCTTGGTATCGGTCGACTACACTCTTGAAATCATTCATTCGATCATTGATTATCTAAAAATAATTAATTCTATCGAATATTCATCATTGAAAATTAAATTCCTGTTTCACCTTAATCTTAGTTAACTAGACACAAGCGTTCTAAATTAAATACAAATAAATCAACCCAATACAAGAAATTAGATTTAAACTTAAGGTAGCATGAAAACTAGTAAAACTGATGAATCTAGACAACACATGCACAAGCGGATGTATTTAATCTAGTCAAGAGATGTTCCTAAAATTTAATAAATTCACAAGCGGAAAATATCAATCGTAGTTGCTTCGCAAATTAGTTGATTCAAACAATTACGGATTTGAATTCTAATTTAGCAGTAGATTGTATAGCAAAATCCTAGGGTGATCAATCCAAAAATCTCACATACAAATATGAAATAATTCAGAACAAATTTTGATACTCAATAATAATTAAACACTAAAAATTTGAATCTCACAAACAAACAAAATCAAGGACTTGTCTTCTTCAACCAAGTTCTAGAGTCTAACCACAATGATTCATGAAAAACGAAAGAAAAATCAAAAGAAGAGAAGAAATCTAAGAAAAGTTGGAATAAAACCTAGCCGCCAAGGAATACTTGGTGTTCTATATCCCAAAAGTCTGATAATAATCTCCGAAAAACGGAATAATAACCTAATAACAGACTAGAGTCTTTAATAAAAGAGTTTCCAAAATTACAAATTCCTTTCCAAACAGCCCGGCTCGCTCGATCGGTAAAAGATGGCAGATCGAGCGGCCAAACTTCTGTCCAAATATATTTTTTTTCCCGCAGCACAGGTCTCGCTCGATCCGTAAAAAATGACGGATCGAGCGAGCAAGTTTCTGTTCAGCACACAACGTTTTTGAAAAATTCATATCTAAATATCTAGCAATCGGATTGAGCTGAAATTTGAACAGCTGCTTCAAAAAATCTTGAACTTCATTCTGAATGACGGAGATCGGATTTGAATCTCTCTAAAATTAAAAATGATTTTTTTATCATTGCTGCTCTGTAATTCATTCTTGCGCAATAGATTTTTCATCTTTTTCTCTCAAATTCATCTACCTTTTTCTCATTCTCCTTCTTATCCTAAATAAAACCAAAAACAATAATTAGAAACTATACAATGCATTTAATCAAAGTAAATTCTCCTAATCATACAAATTAACTCAAATAAATATAAGACAATATTACCACATCAAACTCCCTCATACTTAAACCTTGCTCGCACTCGAGCAACACAAAAGAAAAAATAAGTTTGAGCTCATAATCCATAACAAAAATAACCATGATTTACACATTTGTGCCTCAGAAATTAACTCAATGCATGATCAAGAAAGGCATTAAAATACTAACAACGGAACAAGTTCAATATCCAAACATTTCAACTAGAGAAATAGTCCCGAACGTGTGTATGTGTATGGTCATTAATAAGTGTCATGCACACTCCACAGATTCATTTAATGTAAAACCCCACAATAGCTCAAGTTGCACACCAACAAATCAAATTAAACCATTGAGAAGTTTTATAGTCTTTTCACCTGTCCGGGTAATTGCACCCGGTTATCCTCAACTCCGTACATTCTCCTCCATATTTTGCTCTTGGAATTTGTAGGATTAGAATTTAATCCCCATTCCAATACCTCCCCGCACCTTACTAACTCCATTTTTTTATTTTCTTTTTTTTCTTTCGATTAAGCTCAAAAGGGAGGTTGATAGGCTAGATACTTCCTAAGACTATCACAAGGCTTACACGACCTTCACTATGTCATATATAATTCAAAAGCCATGACTCATGCGTGCTAAAGAATATTCAAGAACCATATCAAATTCTAATTTGCATTGGAGATCAAAGTATTCCAAGGTTAGCAAATCATATATTTTTAAAAGCATTCATATCATCAATTAGATATAATCATGGGCTAGTGATTTTCAATAGTCATGTTCATCACTAACTATGAGCTCTTAAAAAAAAATTTCTTCAAAAACACGGCTAAATTTTCTCAATGACTGGCTAAGTCCTCTCCCCCATACTTAAAATCTTACATTGTCTCCAATGTAAGTAAAAATAAAAAACAAAAATAAATAAATACTAAGAATGAAAAGAAATACTCCTCTTGGGTTGCCTCACAAACAGCACCTCTGTTTACAGTCATCGGCCCGACTGCATGTTTCAGTTCATCATGGTGGTTCATATCTAGTTGCCTTGTCCACCTTCACCCATTTGAGAGATTTTGCAGTTATTTTCAGTCCATGCTGCTTCTCCTTGGATTTTTTGGGTATTTATGTGTCTTTATCTGGAGGAAGGTTTTTCGCAATTCGAGGTGCCTGTAATTCAGAAGGAAAAATCTTATCATTGGAGTTTTTAGCATATTGTGCAACAACTTTCTCTAACTTATCCCCATTCAAAAATTTCTTGTGTTCTTGTGACAAGTAATAATTGATATCAAGATTATTAACATCGCTTTCACAACTAGGAAAATTCGGGTTATCAAAAATATTAACTGGACAATCTCCCTATCGAATTCCATAGTGAGAGTATCATTATTAACATCTATAACATATTTTGAAGTTTTAAGAAATGGTCTTCCTAGCAAAATTGGACTCTTCAAATCATTGTTTTTCATATCAAGCACATAAAAATCAGCAGAAAAAACCAAATTACCAACTTTCACAAGAACATCCTCTAACACACCTCTAGGATAAATAGTATATCTATCAGTCATTTGGATAACAGTTGCCATTTCATTCAAAGACCTTAGTTTTAAAGAAGCATAAACAGAGTATGACATGACATTAATTGATGCTCCTAAGTCTAACATGGTCGTATCAAGCTGAACATCTCATATTTTACAAGAAATTGAAAACATACCAGGATCCTTGCATTTTTCAGGTGTCTTTCTCCGAATCACAGCAGAAACCTGTTCTCTTAATTCAAAATTTTGACATCCCTTCAATTTTTGTTTTCTTTTCGCAGTACATAATTCTTTTAAAAATTTAGCATAGCGAGGTACTTTCTTAATAACATCTATGTAACGCCCCAAATTTATTTTAATTGAGTTTATTTGAGATAATCGGAGATTACAGAGTTCAAGAGCTGACTTGATTTTTATCAGGGTTATTTTGAAAATTTTGGATTTTTCAGGGACTAAAATGCAAAATTTGGATTTGTTATATTACTTGGTCTTGGAATGAGATTGACCAAGTATTCTTTTCCTATTTCTTCTTCTTCTTCACGTTTCCCCTCCATTGTTGAGCTTCCAAACGCCTTTCAAGCTTTCAGATTTCAGTCCGAGCTCGATCCGTCCATTAGAAATTTCTGAAGGCAGATAAGCGATCACATCAGCGAGAGCTTCGTTCTATAGTAAGTATTTCTCCGATCAGTTGTACTTCTATTTTTGGATGTTGTTAGAATCGATTGAGTTTTGGTTATGTTGTTCTTGAACGAGTTCTTATCGTTTATTCTCAGTCGATTTTGAAATAGAGCGTCATTCAGATTTGTTATGATTTTTGGAAGCATTTTCAAAAAATTGGATTTTGAGATGTGTTGGATTTGAGTTGTTATTGTTGTTTTAGCAATGATTTGAGTTGTTTGCAATGCTGTACTGCTGTCTGTGTTTCCGGTTTGATCAGTTTATAGTCGTTATGCCGCCGGTTTGAATTTGGGATTTTGAACCGTTTTGAGTTTTAGAAGTTTGGCAATGGGTTTGTTCGTCGTTTTTGATCATATTTTGCCTCTATACAGATTTTTTTGGAGTTTGTCGAGCCCAGAGTTAGCAGAAGTCGATCGTCGAAGAGTTGGAAAAAGAATGGTAAAGAGATTACCTTGAGCGGTTGTTGTTGTTAGGTTGTATAGTTTTTGATATAACCTTTTATTGTAGCTTATCTAGATTTGGATCTATTTGTATCGAAAGGTACAAGCAGTCATTGTTTTAGCGGGATAGCACACTCGAGACAGTTGGTTCTTGAGTTTTCCCTTAAATCACTTACTTGCATCAATACTTGTTCTAGAATATGAGACTTGTATTTTGTTGATTGAGCTTTTGTTATATGACTTAATGCTTTATGTTTTTCCTACGCATTCATCTAGAGCCAAACTTTTGATTTCAGCGATCAGAACTGCCCTTTTTGTTTAGACGTTTTGAGAGCTATACTGCGAGTGTCCTGAGTTGTAGAAGTTCACCTAGTGTCAGCATACTTCTTATAGTCGCACCAAAGTCTAGGGGATTGGGATACGTGGAACCACCTCGATTGGGAGAGTCGGTGAGTTATTACATGGTCCCATCCTCAGGATCCCAAAAGCATAACAACAATCCCTTGTTTATCAGAATTGATATCCCGATTTTAAAGACATGCATTTCATTCGCATTAGCATTGAATATGTTGTCTTGATATCATGTTGTTGATATTTTACATGTATTGCATGTTATGTTGCTTTTAATGGAAATATCTTTATCACCGAAGTTATCCGACTGTTGCTTTGTTTTGTATGTGTACTTGGCAACAGGTGGGGCAGGATCAAGTCAGCGAAGACCTGGTTAGCGTCAAGAGTGAGAGATAGAAGGTGAACTCGGTTTAGAAGTCGTATCAGCATGTCAATCTAGTTTATGTTGGAACATGTTTAGAACTCGAACTTCTGATTATCTGTTGTATCGTTTATGGAAGAATTGAGGTTTGTATGATGTTGTTGCATGTTTGTTGTACCTCATGATGTTTTGAATGGATATTGAAGTTTGGAAAATTGTTAATTCTGTAAAATTGTGTTCAAGAGGGGGTGCGCTCGAGCGGTAGTTTTTAATCGCAAGCGCGCAGCCCCATTTGCTAAGTCAGTTGGCTTTATTTGCAGCCAGTGCCCAAGCTACAGTTTTTGGCCGCTCGCGCGCTGGATGTCTGATACGAGGCAGTGCACTTGAGAAATGGTGCGCTCCCGGGCGGTAGAATTTTACCGCCCGCGCGCACTCCTTTTAAAAAAAAATTTTACTTGAGTTTTGCCTTGGCTTCTGGTTGGATTTTATTTTCATTATTCTTAATTAGATGATTAGAACCGAGGTCTCACAATCTAACAAGGGAATATTGACCTCAAATCTACGAAAAATTTCATACAACCCCTTGATACCTTCATCCTTCCTAGACTCTTTCAATGCAAGGGGAAAAAGGGCTACAGGTTTTGAAGTGACCCTTACCGAGATCACCTACTAAACAGAACTTAGGCATGCAATTAACTTAATTAAACGGTAAATAAAAATTAAGCTGCGAAAACCATAAACAATAATACAATCCCAAGGAAAGGAATCTGCAATACCCAAATAGTTTATACAATCAAATCGAACGCTGTATCAACCCAAATACAACAGGATAAAAACCTAGACGAAGCTCCAGCTGGCCATCCACTACCTAGCCCCTCTTGGATCCACCCGCCTCATCCAGTCGCAAACCTGCCCCATGGAATAGGGTGTACAGAAACACAGAGTACGAGACGTGAGCATAAAAACACTCATCATGAGAGTATGAATATACACGAATGCAAGTGAACCGCCTACTGACTAAAGGTCAAGAATCCGATAACGAAGACAGATCGGGCCCGGGTATGTAGCACGCTGTGCCGTCTCTTCAGGAGGTGGCTCACATACCGAAATACTAGTGGATACGCCGAACCCAAATTGATGGAAGTCCATCCACTAACAAGATAGGGTAGAACCCTACTAACAGACATCTCAAAAGAGATAGCTCAAGATGCAAATGTATGCAGCATAAAATCATGTCATATAAATCATGCAGTCACATAATACATGCATACTCAGTCAAAATATCTTGAACAGTACTTTCGTACCTCAAATACTAGGCACGCTCTACCAGCTCTAGGTCTACGCCTATAATCCGCACTACAATGCCAAATGATACTAATATCATTAAAGTGCTCTAAAAGCCTTAACTAGGCTATTGCATAATCTTAAATATTTTTAGGAAGCAAAATCTATACATGCGTCCGTCGTCAGCCCGTTGCTGTAGCTTGCCTCAAAACTAGGCCACAACTTTGCTATGACGCTTGGATCGCTATGCCACTTCCGGATTCCCAACGGGAAGCCTAGAAAGCTCTAGATCTAAGCTGAAGATCGAGGAGTCGAGAGAAGAGAGGTGATTGGTATGCCTGAAAATGAATCTCGGAAACTCTATTTATATACCACGAACGGAACGTCCTTTCCTCCATCGTTGCACCCGTTTGCCATCGTCACGTCCGAATGTCAACATAAAGTGCGTAAGCAGTGACGCATTCTAGCTGGCATGAACGTTGCGTCCGTTCCTAGAACATTGCATCCGTTCTGCCTGACCCTCCGGACCATATCTGATCATTCTGGGTCCATTTCCGGGCTCCGCTAATCCAATTGAAATTCCCTTAATCATGTTAATTGGATTAATTAACAGTTACTCACTAAATCTGGGTACGGGCTACTACATTCTCCTCCACTTAAGATATTTTGTCCTCGAAATCAGATCTTAAGTACTGAATGTAAAACAAGATGTAGCAACATTCTTTTATTCAAATGCAAAATTTACAGAGTTTACAACTGAATACAAATCGAAAAGGAAATCAAAATAACTCAGGATGTTCTAAACGCATCCTGCTTTTCAGCTCCCAAGTGGCTTCTTCAGTGCCTCAACGCTGCCACTAAACTAAAACCATAGGAATGACTTTATTCCGCAAGACCTTATCCTTATGATCCAGGATACGAATAGGTCTCTCTACATAAGTCAAATCTGTATCCACTTGGACTTCAGACGGTTGTAGAATGTGAGACTGATCCGCCACATACCATCGCAACAGAGATATGTGGAACACGTCGTGAATATTGGACAGATACGGTGGCAAGGTTAGATGATAAGCCAAATCGCCAATGCTCTCCAAGATCTCAAATGGACCGATAAATCTGGGAGACAACTTGCCCTTGAGGCCAAATCTGAGAATCTTGCGGAAAGGTGAAACTCTCAGAAACACTTTCTCCCCAACATCAAACTGCAAAGGCCTATGCTTATTGTTCGCATAGCTGGCCTGATGATCCTGTGCAGTCTTAATCTGTTTTTTGATCTGATCAACAACATATGTTGTCTGCTGGACTAACTCCGGTCCCTCAGCCTGTCTCTCCCCCACTTCTTCCAAGAAAAGTGGAGTACGACAACGTCGCCCGTACAACACCTCAAAAGGAGTCATCCCAATGCTAGTATGATAGCTGTTGTTGTACGCGAACTCAATCAATGGCAAATGATCCTGCCAGGCTGAACCAAAATCCATAGTGCACGCTCGAAGCATATCCTCCAAAGTATGGATAGTGCGCTCTGACTGACCATCTGTCTCCGGATGATAGGCAGTACTCAAACTGAGAGTAGTGCCCATCGCACGCTAAACACTCCCCCAGAACCTAGAAGTAAACCTGGGGTATCGATCGCTGACAATGCTCACTGGCACTCCATGAAGTCGAACGATCTCCTGAATGTACAATCGCGCCATACGATCTACAGAGTACTCTTGACTATAGGCAATGAAATGCACTGACTTGGTGAGTCGGCCCACCATAACCCAGATAGCATCACAATTCCTTGAGGTTACCGAAAAATGGGTCACAAAATCCATTGTGATAAGCTTTCATTTCCACTCAGGAATAGGCAGACTGTGAAGCAAACCTCCAGGTCGTCGGTGTTCTGCCTTGACCTGCTAACACACCAAACATCTCGAAACATACTGATACACACTGCGTTTCATTCCCTTCCACCAAAACCGAGTACGTAGATCCTTGTACATCTTGTTGCTCCCCGGATGAATACTCAACTTAGTGCGATGTGCCTGAGACAAGATCTCCTTTCGCAACTCTTCATCCTCCGAAATCACAAGCCTACCAGACAAACACAAAAAACCATCTGACTGATAGTGAAATCTAGACGTGCTACCCTCCTTGGCTAGACGAGCCAAACGCTGGGTTTTCAAATCAGACATCTGAGCCTCCGGAATCCGCGAGTACAAAGCTGGCTCAGATAGTATCGCAAACATCTGGATACTCTGCATACCTTTCTTGTGCTTGAAGGTATACCCTGAAATACAACAATCCCTGATCGCACTAGACATCGAACAAGTCTGTAGTGCGGATAGTCGCACCTTGCGACTCAATGCATCAGCGGTAAGATTAGCAGCCCCCGGATGGTACTTAATCTTGCAATCATAGTCTTTAAGCAAGTCCATCCAACGTCTCTGTCTGAAGATCTCAAATTTCTCGCCATACAGATAATGACGCCAGATCTTCAAGGCAAACACAATAGCTGCCAACTCCAAATCATGAACTGGATAATTGTCTTCGTGTAACTTCAACTGTCTAGTAGCGTATGCGATCACATGCCCATTATGATTCAGAACACAACCTAACCCCTGAAGAGAAGCATTCAACATACCCTTCAGATCCTGACGGTAATGCCAACACTGGCGCAGAAGTCAACCGTCGTCGAAGCTCACAAAAATTCTCCTCGCACTCGGTGGACCACTCAAAATAAACCCGCAAGTAAGCTGCATCAAAGGTCGAGCTAGATGCGAGAAGTTCAGAATGAAGCTACGATAATATCCTGCTAGACCCAGAAAACTACGGATCTCAGCAACCGTCGTTGGGTGCGACCAATTAAGCACAACCTCGATCTTGCTCGGATCAACAGAAATCATTTACCTGGAGATGATGTGGCCAAGAAAGACCACACGATCCATCCAAAACTCACACTTACTCAGTTTGGCGTACAACTGCCCATCCCGAAGAGTCTGCAGTACCAACCGCAAATGAGAAACATGCTCGTCCGCATCACGCAAATACACCAGAATGTCGTCAATGAAAACCACGACGAACTTATCCAAATACTCCCTAAAGACACGGTTCATCAGATCCATAAATATATCTGGCGCATTAGTCAATCCAAATGGCATCACTAGAAACTCGTAATGCCCATAGCGAATACGGAATGCAGTCTTGGCTATGTCCTGATCTTGGACTCTAATCTGATGATACCCAGATCTCAAGTCAATCTTAGAGAAGACCGAAGTACCCTGCAGCTGATCGAACAAGTCATCAATACGAGGCAAAGGATACTTGTTCTTCACAGTAACTCGGTTCAGCTGCCGATAGTCAATGCACAACCGCATAGACCCATCCTTCTTCACAAAGAAAACAGAAGCTCCCCAAGGAGATACACTAGGACGAATGTACCCCTTGTCCAAAAGATCCAGTAACTGATTCTTCAACTCTCGAATCTCTGACGGAGCCAGACGATACGGTGCTCGAGAAATAGACGAAGTACCCGACATCAACTCTATGCCAAACTCGACTTCCCTAGCAGGAGGAAAACCCGGAATCTCATCAGGAAATACATCGGTGAATTCATCCACAACCGGAATACTCTCTATCCCAATGCTCTCAGCGAAAAAATCAATTGCATAGATGAGGTAACCTTCCCCGCCAGACTCTAGAGCTCGACAAACTTTCAAAGTTGATATCAAGGGCACCGGGGGTTGCGCTCCCTCACCATAGAAAAACCAGCTATCACTCCCATCCGGATGAAAGCGTACTAATCTCTGATAGCAGTACACTGAAGCTCGATAGGTAGTCAACATGTCAATCTCAAGAATACAATAAAAATCATCCATTGCAAGAATCATGAGATTTTCTATCAGAATATTCCCTTCGAACTCTAAAGGGAAACCCATCACTAGACTCTTAGCCAAAGCATATTGGCCCGTCGGAGTAGAAACAGAAACTACTACATCTAGTGCAATGCATGGTAACTTATGCCTCTTAACAAAACATGCAGAAATAAAGGAATGAGAAGCACCAGTGTCAATAAGTACAAGAGCAGGTATACCATATAACAGAAATGTACCTGCGATGACCTTCTCATTCTTCTCCACTTCCTGATCGTGCCTCAAGGCAAACACCTGGCCAGAATCCTGCGACTTCAAGTGAGAACTCCCAGCAGATTGTTCCTGCGACCTCTCTTGAACAGTAGCCTGAGAACCCGATCCTAAACCAGAACCGCCTCCCCTAGATAGTGGACAATCCTTCCGGAGATGACCTACCTCTCCACAACGAAAACAAGCACCAGAAGCTTTACGGCATCTGTCGGTCGGATGGTTCTTCCCGCAATGATCGCACTTGTCCTTCTTCCCAAAACGAAAAACACTAGCGGAACCAGAGGAAGAAGAAGTAGAACCGGATTTCATGAAAGACTGAGCACGGGGACCCAAAGAACTCGTAGGCCTAGACTGAGAGAAAGACCTGTTTCTTCAAATGCTATCCTCCGCTTGGTGACAACGGCTCACCAAACCCTCGTAGGTCATATCATTCCCTACCGCCACATGGTCATGAATCTCTGGGTTAAGGCCCTGAAGAAACAGATTGTACTTCATCTCTGAGCTGTCAGCAATCTCGGGGCAATAGGAAAACAGGTCGAAGAACTTCTGATAATACTCCTCAATAGACATGGATCCCTGACGTAGACTCAGTAACTCACCCGCCTTCATCTGACGGAGTGCAGGAGGAAAATACAACTTTTGAAAAGCTGTGCGAAACTCGGCCCAGGTGGCCACTCCTCTCGCCGAAACAAAGGGTGTAGAAGTAGACCTCCACCACCTACGGGCTTGCCCATCTAGTATATAACCAAGCGTCTCCATCTTCTGCTCCTCAGTACAGTGGAATGTCCGAAAAGTAGTCTCCATGCGGTCTAACCAGTTCTCCGCATCCTCCGGAGACTCGCCTCCAACCAAGGGCTTAGGACCCATAGATAAGAATCGGCGCACACTGAAATGCTGATCATCATGGCGACGAAGATGGCAATCCCGACGACGCTCCCGGTCAGCATCGCCCCAACGTCCACCTATACTGCCATGGCTGCTCTGATCATCGCGGTCTGCCATCTACAAAATTACTTCGCGGTTATCTTATGTAGAATCTAAATCCCAAGAATACTATGCATGCTCTGATACCATAAATGTAGTGACCCTTATCGAGATCACCTACTAAACAGAACTTAGGCATGCAATTAACTTAATTAAACGGTAAATCAAAATTAAGCTGCAAAAACCATAAACAATAATACAATCCCAAGAAAAGGAATCTGCAATACCGAAATAGTTTATACAACCAAATCGAACGCTGTATCAACCAAAATACAACAGGATAATAAACTAGACGAAGATCCAGCTGGCCATCCACTGCCTAGCCCCTCTTGGATCCACCCGCCTCATCCAATCACAAACCTGCCCCATGGAATAGGGTGTCAAGAAACATAGAGTACGAGACGTGAGCATAAAAATGCTCAGCACGAGAGTATGAGTATACAAGAATGCAAGTGAATCGCCTACTGACTAGAGGTCAAGAATCAGATAACAAAGACAAATCGGGCCCTGGTGTGTAGCACGCTGTGCCTTTGCTTTCGGAGGTGTCTCACATACCAAAATACTAGTGGATACGCCGGAACCAAATCGATGAAAGTTCATCCACAAACAGGATAGGGAAGAACCCTACTAACAGACATCTAAAAAGAGATAGCTCAAGAGGCAAATGTATGCAGCATAAAATCATGTCATATAAATCATGCAGTCACATAATGCGTGCATACTCAGTTAGGATATCTCGAACAATAATTTCGTACCTCAAATACTAGGCGCGCTCTACCATCTCTAGGTCTACGCCTATAATCCGCACTAAAATACCAAATGATACTAATATCATTAAAATGCTCTAAAAGCCTTAACTAGGCTGTTTCATACTCCTAAATATTTTTAGGAAGCAAAAGCTATACCTGCGTCCGTCGTCAGCCCGTTGCTGTCGCTTGCCTCAAAACTAGGCCACAGCTTTGCTACGACGCCAAGATTGGTATGCCACTTCCGGATTCCTAAAGGGACGCCTAGAAAGCTCTAGATCTAAGATGGAAGACCGAGGAGTCGAGAGAAGAGAGGTGATTGGTGTGCCTGGAAATGAATCTCGGCACCTCTATTTATAGACCACGAACGGAACGTCCGTTCTTCCATCGTTGCGTTCGTTCGCCATCGTTGCATCTGTTTGCCATCACTGCGTCCGAATGTCAACATCAAGTGCTTAAGCAATGACGCATTCTAGCTGGCACAAACGTTGTGTCCGTTCCTAGAACGTTGCATCCGTTCTGCCTGACCCTCCGGACCATATCTGATCATTCTGGGTCCATTTCCGGGATCCGCTAATCCAATTGAAATTTTATTAATCATGTTAATTGGATTAATTAACAGTTACTCACTAAATCTGGGTACGGGCTACTACATTCTCCCCCACTTAAGATATTTTGTCCTCGAAATCAGATCTTAAGTACTGAATGTAAAACAAGATATAGCAACATTCTTTTATTCAAATTCAAAATTTACCGAGTTTACAACTGAATACAACTCAAAAAGGAAATCAAAATAACTCAGGATGTTCTGAACGCATCCTGCTTTCCAGCTCCCAAGTGTCTTCTTCAGTGCTTCGACACTGCCACTGAACTAAAACCAGAGGAATGACTTTATTCCGCAAGACCTTATCCTTATGATCCAGGATACGAATAGGTCTCTCTACATAAGTCAAATCTGTATCCACCTGGACTTCAAATGGTTGTAGAATGTGAGACTGATCCGCCACATACCGTTGCAACAGAGATACGTAGAACACATTGTGAATACTGGACAGATACGGTGGCAAGGTCAGACGATAAGCCAAATCGCCAATCCTCTCCAAGATCTCAAACGGACCGATAAATCTGGAAGACAACTTGCCCTTGAGGCCAAATCTGAGAATCCTGCGGAAAGGTGAAACTCTCAGAAACACTTTCTCCCCAACACCAAACTGCAAAGGCCTACGCTTAGTGTTCGCATAGCTGGCCTGACGATCCTGTGCAGTCTTAATCCGTTTCTTGATCGGATCATTAACATCTACTGTCTGCTGGACTAACTCCGGTCCCTCAGCATGTCTCTCCCCCACTTTTTCCCAGAAAAGTGGAGTACGACAACTTCATACGTACAATGCCTCAAAAGGAGCCATCCCAATGCTAGTATGATAGCTGTTGTTGTACGCGAACTCAATCAATGACAAATGATCAAGCCAGGCTGAACCAAAATCCATAGTGCACGCTCGAAGCATATCCTCCAAAGTACGGATAGTGCACTCTGACTGACCATCTTTCTCCGGATGATAGGCAGTACTCAAACTGAGAGTAGTGCCCATCGCATGCTGAACACTCCCCCAGAACCTAGAAGTAAACTTGGGGTCTCGATCGCTGACAATGCTCATTGGCACTCCATGAAGTCAAACGATCTCCTGAATGTACAATCGCGCCATACGATCTACAGAGTACTCTCGGCTATAGGCAATGAAATGCGCTAACTTGGTGAGTCTGTCCACCACAACCCAGATAGCATCACAATTCCTCAAGGTTACCGGCAAATGGGTCACAAAATCCATTGTGATAAGCTCCCATTTCCACTTAGGAATAGGCAAACTGTGAAGCAAACCTCCAGGTCGTTGGTGTTCTGCCTTGACCTGCTAACACACCAAACATCTCGAAACATACTGATACACACTGCGTTTTATTCCCTTCCACCAAAACCTGTAACGCCCCGTTTTTATCTTAAATGAGTTTATTTGAGTTAATCGGAGATTGCAGAGTTCACGAGCCGATTTGATTTTGATCAGGGTCCTTTTTGCAAATTTTGGAATTTCAGGGACTAAAACGCAAATTTTGAGTTTTATATATTATCTACACTTATATTTAAGTTGAGAAGTCTCCTCCATCTTCCTCCAAGCCGTCTCCCTCCATTGTAGGCGCCCAAATGAGTTTCCAAGCTTTGTGATTTCATTCCGAGCTCGATCCGGCCGTTGGAATTTATTTCTGAAGGCAGATTATTGATCACTGCAGTGAGAGCTCTGTTATATTGTAAGTTCTTCTACGATCGGATACATTCTAGTTTTTGGATGTTGTTAGAATCGTTCGAGATTCGAGTATGTTGTTCTAGACAGAGTTCTGATCGTTTATTATCTGTCGGTTTTGAATTAGAGCGACGTTCGGATTTGTTATGATTTTTGGAAGCCATTTTCGAAAATGTGGATTTTGAGATTTGTTGGGTTTGTCTTGTTGTTGTTGTATTAGCATTGAATTGAGTTGTTATCAGTATTGAACTGCTGTCTGCGTTGCCGGTTTGTTCAGTTATAGCCGTTATGCCGTCGGTTTGAGTTTTTGGAGATTTTGAACCGTTTTTGAGTTTGAACTTGGCTTGTAAGTTGATCGTGGTTATTGATCAATCATCTCTTGTATCTGAACAGATTCGTTCGGAGTTGTCAAGCCCAGAGTTAGCAGCTGTTTGATCGTTTCAGAGAATTGGACGAAGAACGGTATAAAGAGTTTTCCTTGAACCGTTGCCTTGTTGTTGTTAGATTGTGTAGTTGTTTATACAATCTCTTTTGTAGCTTATCCAGAGTTGGAGCTACTGCATTGAAAGGTAAAAACAGTCATCATAGCGGGATAGCATACTCGGGACTGTGGTTCTCGATTTTTCCCTTTTGAAATCTCATACTTGCATCTACACTTGTTCTAGCATGAGGAACTTGTGTATTGTTTGATTGTATTGGTTTTGTTAAAAGGATTATGTTTTATGTTTCTGTTATGCATTCATCTTGAGCCAATCTTGTTTCAGCGGGCAGAACCATCCTTTTTGTTTAGACGTTTGGGAACTATGATTGAGTGGCCCAGGTCGTAGTCGTTTCGTCTGGTGCTAGCATACTCATTATAGTTGCTCAAAGTCTAGAGGAGTGAGATACGTGGCACCACCTCGATTGGGAGAGTCGGTGAGTTGTTACGTGATCTTATCCTCGGGATCCCAAAGGCACAGCAGCAATCCCTCGTTATCAGATTTGATATCCCTGTTTAAAGACATGCATTTCATTACGATGTTATTGAGTTCGTTATTGTATTGAAAGCATGTTTGTTACTTGTATTACTTGTTATGTTTCTTTTACTGGGAATGTCGTTCTCACCGGTTATCCGGCTGTTTCTTTGTTTTGTATGTGTACTTGGCAACAGGTGGGGCAGGAACAAGTCAGAAGAGGCATGGTTAGCTTCGAGGGCAAGTAGTAGAAGTGAGACTCGATTTAGAAGTCGAATTAGCATGTTTATCTAGTTTAAGATTGAAGCATGTTAGAACTCGAACTTGATATGTTTTGTTATTCGAATTAGTTTGTATTCGGATTGTAATCTGAAATCGAAGTATGTTGTTGTTGTATCGATTTAGACTTCTGGTTGTTTTTAGGCCTTCTGAAAGCATGACTTGTTATGGCATGTTTCCCTACACCCTGTTATTGCATTTGTATTTGAAGGCATGTCGGACCAAGCGCGGAATCCTTTCTTTTTTTTTTTTCTGCAGCCTGAGCATTTTCTGCCCAGGCCTTCCGCGCGCGGGCGAGGCGTTCCTCGCGCGCGCGCGAGGCCTCCGTTGGGCCTCAGAATTGTTTGCCCGCGCGCGCGCGAGCTTGGTTCCTCGCGCGGGAGCGCGGTGTTTTAAAAAAAAAAAAAAAAAAAACTTTGACTTGTTTTACTCTTGGATTTTTGTTCGCTTAATTGTTGTTTAATCCGAGATTAGTGGTTTAAAATCGAGGTCTCACATTAAGTGGTATCAGAGCCTTAAGATTCTTGGTCGAACTAGAGTGAGCGGGGTAGATCGAGTCTATGTGTAATGACTCCTCGCATGTGTTTGAATTATTTAATTGTGTACTTAATTCCATGCGAGCATGCTTTATTGTTTGAGCATTATTTGAATTACATGGTTGTGTGATTTAAATTAATAAAGCATGATCTACTTGAGATATAACTGTTTCTGTTCTCGACTGGTATTCGGTATTCCAAGCGGTTGTAAGGGCACTGATGGTAGCGATTGAGATATCTCGTGTGCTAACCTTTGATTATCAGATGGGTCCTCGTCGAGTGATAAACAGAAACACACCACCAGTTATCCCTGCGACTGAGCAAGCTAGCACTGAGGTTGATCAGTTGGATGCTTCAGCGACTCTTATGGAAACCTTGCTGAAGAGGTTTCAGTCGTTCAATCCGCCATTGTTGATGGGTTCAGAAAATCCAGTTGACTGTGAGAGTTGGTTGGATGATATGGATCAGTTGTTTGATTCCATTGACTACACAGATGACCGCCGAATCAGGTTAGTAATTCATCAGCTGCGTGGTGGTGCTAAGAGCTGGTGGATCATGACAAAGAAAGCAATTGAGAGTAGAGGTACAGAGGTTACTTGGACTCTTTTTAAATCTGAGTTTTATAAGCGGTTTTTCCCTATCTCGTATCGTAAGGATAAGGGAGCAGAGTTTGCAAATCTGAGGCAAGGGAATCTGAACATTGAAGAGTACGTGGCTAAGTTCGATAGTCTGTTGCGTTTTGCACCGCTAATTGCCGGAGATGAAGAAGCTAAGGCAGATCAGTTCATCAACGGGTTGAACCCCGATGTCTTCACGTTGGTTAACACCAAAGGCCTAGCAACTTTGCGGATGCCATGAATTACGCAAAGGGAGCAGAAGCAGGCTTGTGGAGGCAAAGAGGTAATCAGGGGGCACCTCAGCAGCAGAGGCAGTATCAGAACCAACCATCTCAGTACCAGAATCAGCCACCTCAACATCAGAACCAGCAGCAGAGGTATGAAGGTGGAAACAGTGGGGGAAACAGAAAGGATCAGTACAAGGCAAGAGGTAAACAGTTCAAGAGACAGGGGAACAGTTCGTCCAGTTCCAGTGGTTCGAAGCAATTCGGTTCAGGACCGAGTTCTGGGTCATCATCCTTGTACTGCAGCAAGTGTGGAGGAAGACACTCACCGGATCAGTGTGTGGGAGTCTTCGGCAATTGTAACACATGTCAGCAACCGGGACACTTCTCTAAAGTGTGCCCTCAACGTAATAGAGATAGAGCTCAGAGTGGGAGTTCGTCTAGACCTGCAGCTCAGCCGGAGAGGCAGTCGTCTGCAGTGCACTCTTTCCAACCCCAGCAACAGCAGAACAGACAGGGAGGTAGCTCTAGTGCAAATCAGCCTCCGAGACAGCAAGCACGAGTCTTTGCATTGACAGAGGATCAGGCTCAGGCAGCACCTGACGATGTCATAACAGGTAACTGTTCGATTTTCGATCATTCTGCTCATGTCTTGATAGATACAGGTGCTTCCCATTCCTTTATCTCTGAGAAATATGTGTTATTGCATGCTTTGCCAACTGAATTGTTGCCTACAGTAGTAGCTGTTACTTCACCTTTGGGTGGAGGAATTGTTTCTGTCCGACTAGTCAGGAACTGTGAATTTTGTTTCGAGGGGAATTTGTTAGAATTCAACTGTATTGTGCTTGGGTTGTCAGATTTTGATTGTATTGTCGGTATAGATGCTTTGACCAAGTACAGGGCAACAGTTGATTGTTTTCTGAAAGTTGTCACGTTCAGACCTGAAATGGCAGACGAGTGGAAATTCTTTGGTAAGGGTTCTCGATCTAGAATTCCTTTGATTTCAATGTTATCTATGACTCGTTTGTTACAGAGAGGTGCAGAAGGATTTTTGGTTTATGCGGTTGATGTACTGAAATCTAGCCCAGCTTTGGTTGACTTACCAGTGGTTAGAGATTTTGATGATGTGTTTCCGGAAGATGTTCCTGGATTGCCACCCATTCGAGAAGTCGAATTCAGCATTGACTTAGTGCCAGGTACTCAACCTATTTCAAAAGCTCCTTATCGTATGGCACTTGTTGAATTGAGAGAGTTGAAGGAGCAGCTTGAGGATTTGATTGCCAAGGGATACATCAGACCTAGTGTATCGCCTTGGGGTGCTCTTGTTCTATTCGTTCGGAAGAAGGATGGTTCTATGCGGCTCTGTATCGACTACCGTCAATTGAATCAGGCTACAGTTAAGAACAGGTATCCTTTACCCCGAATAGATGACTTGTTCGATCAACTGCAGGGTTCTTCTGTCTACTCTAAGATTGATCTGAGGTCAGGCTACCATCAGCTGAGAGTGCGAGAGGAAGATATTCCTAAGACCGCATTCAGAACGAGGTATGGTCACTTTGAGTTTATAGTCATGCCGTTCGGTTTGACTAACGCTCCAGCTGTTTTTATGGGTTTGATGAACCGTATCTTTCAGCGTTATTTAGATGAGTTCGTCATTATTTTCATCGATGATATTCTTATCTACTCGAAGAACCGTACTGACCATGCAGAGCACTTGAGAATCGTCTTGCAGATTTTACGAGTTGAGCAGTTGTTTGCCAAGCTATCGAAATGCGAATTCTGGTTAGATCGAGTTGTCTTTCTCGGTCATATTATTTCTGAAGATGGGATTTCTGTCGATCCCAGCAAAATCGAAGCGGTTATGAATTGGCCTAGACCGATATCAGTACCTGAGATCCGAAGCTTCATGGGTTTAGCTGGTTATTACCGTCGTTTCATCGAGGGTTTCTCGTCTATTGCCAAGCCTATTACCCAGCTGACTCAGAAGAATGCTCCTTTTGTCTGGACTTCAGATTGTGAGGCTAGCTTTGTTGATCTGAAGAGGAGACTGACCAGTGCTCCAATTCTTTCTATTCCGAAGGGTACTGGAGGTTTCACAGTGTATTGTGATGCTTCTAACCGAGGTTTGGGTTGTGTTCTTATGCAGCATAAGCATGTGATAGCGTATGCATCGAGGCAGCTGAAACCGCATGAGACTCGTTATCCTGTTCATGATCTTGAACTTGCAGCAATTGTATTTGCTTTGAAGATCTGGCGTCACTATCTTTATGGTGAGTCTTTCGAGATCTTTTCTGATCATAAGAGTCTTAAGTACTTGTTTTCACAGGCAGAGCTGAATATGAGACAAATAAGATGGTTAGATCTGTTGAAGGATTTTGACTGTGAGATCAAGTATTATCCAGGGAAGTCGAATGCAGTTGCAGATGCCTTGAGCCGAAAGCTTTGTTCTTTATCTCTTTCAACTATCGGTGTTTCTCAGTTGGTCGATGATTGTTGCACTTCTGGTTTAGAGTTTGAAACAGATAGGGAGACTATCAGAGTGTTTGCTATTCAAGCCGAGCCGAAGTTGTTTGTTGCAATCAGAGAAGCACAGAAGTCTGAGCCGAGCATTCAGGTTTCGGTAGAGAAAGTCAGAACTGGGCATCAGTCAGAATTCCAGGTTAGAGATGACGTTTTGTTTGTGAATAACCGTATTGTTGTGCCTGATATTTCGGAGTTAAGACAGCGTATTCTCCGAGAGGCTCATTGCAGTCGGTTTAGCGTTCATCCTGGAGGTCGTAAGATGTACAACGATCTGAAGAGTCAGTTCTGGTGGAAGAGAATGAAGGACGATGTTGCGAGATTTGTATCTCGGTGTTTGAATTGTCAGCAAGTGAAAGCAGAGAGGAAGCGACCAGGTGGTCTTTTGCACAGCCTATCTGTTCCTGAATGGAAATGGGATCACATTTCTATGGATTTTGTTACGAAACTACCATGATCCGTTCGAGGATGCGATGCTATTTGGGTAGTGATCGACCGATTGACGAAGTCTGCGTGTTTTATTCCGTACAGGATGACGTATCGTCATGATCAGATGGCTGAGTTGTATGTTAGCAATGTTGTGAGATTGCATGGTGTGCCGAAGTCGATCGTTTCAGACAGAGATCCTAGATTCACTTCTCACTTCTGGCACAGTCTTCAGGGGGCACTTGGTACTCGATTGCATCTGAGTACAGCTTATCATCCTCAGACAGATGGACAGTCAGAGCGGACTATCCAGACGTTGGAGGATATGCTGCGAGCGGTAGTGCTAGACTTTGGCACTAGTTGGCAGGATTCTTTGCCTCTTGTCGAGTTTTCTTACAACAACAGCTTCCAAGCGAGTATCGGTATGGCGCCTTTTGAGGTATTATATGGTAAGAAATGCCGATCTCCGTTGTTTTGGGATGATTTATCTGAGTCACCAGATTTGGGGCCGGATATGCTTCGAGTTATGGCAGAACAGGTTAAGGTCATTCAGACCAGAATGAAGACAGCTCAAGATAGACAAGAAAAGTATGCGAATGTCAGACGTCGACCTCTGAGTTTTGAGCAGGGAGACCGTGTATTCCTTAAGATTTTTCCGTTCAGAGGCACCGTCAGATTCGGTAAGAGAGGAAAGTTATCTCCGAGATTCATCGGTCCGTACGAGATTCTCGAGAAGATAGGCAATCTTGCCTACAAACTTGCACTTCCTCCGTCTTTATCTGGTATTCACGACGTCTTTCACGTCTCTATGCTGCGAAAGTATCATCCAGATCCTTCTCATATCCTTCAGCCTGACGAAGCCGAGTTAGACGAGACTCTGAGCTATTTTGAGCGACCGATTCAGATCCTTGATCGGAAAGAAAAGCAACTCAGGACCAAGTTGATTCCGTTAGTGAAGGTGCAGTGGAGCCGTCACGGTGTTGAGGAAGCGACTTGGGAGACAGAGTCTGACTTGAGACAGCGTTTTCCAGAGCTATTTGGATGACGTGAGTTCTTCTTACTGTCTTTTGATTCTTTATTCTATCTTTGAGTTGTGGTTCTCGTTGATTTCGAGGACGAAATCTCTTCTTAGTGGGGGAGAATTGTAACGCCCCGTTTTTATCTTAAATGAGTTTATTTGAGTTAATCGGAGATTGCAGAGTTCACGAGCCGACTTGATTTTGATCAGGGTCCTTTTTGCAAATTTTGGAATTTCAGGGACTAAAACGCAAATTTTGAGTTTTATATATTATCTACACTTATATTTAAGTTGAGAAGTCTCCTCCATCTTCCTCCAAGCCGTCTCCCTCCATTGTAGGCGCCCAAATGAGTTTCCAAGCTTTGTGATTTCATTCCGAGCTCGATCCGGCCGTTGGAATTTATTTCTGAAGGCAGATTATCGATCACTGCAGTGAGAGCTCTGTTATATTGTAAGTTCTTCTACGATCGGATACATTCTAGTTTTTGGATGTTGTTAGAATCGTTCGAGATTCAAGTATGTTGTTCTAGACAGAGTTCTGATCGTTTATTATCTGTCGGTTTTGAATTAGAGCGACGTTCGGATTTGTTATGATTTTTGGAAGCCATTTTCGAAAATGTGGATTTTGAGATTTGTTGGGTTTGTCTTGTTGTTGTTGTATTAGCATTGAATTGAGTTGTTATCAGTATTGAACTGCTGTCTGCGTTGCCGGTTTGTTCAGTTATAGCCGTTATGCCGTCGGTTTGAGTTTTTGGAGATTTTGAACCGTTTTTGAGTTTGAACTTGGCTTGTAAGTTGATCGTGGTTATTGATCAATCATCTCTTGTATCTGAACAGATTCGTTCGGAGTTGTCAAGCCCAGAGTTAGCAGCTGTTTGATCGTTTCAGAGAATTGGACGAAGAACGGTATAAAGAGTTTTCCTTGAACCGTTGCCTTGTTGTTGTTAGATTGTGTAGTTGTTTATACAATCTCTTTTGTAGCTTATCCAGAGTTGGAGCTACTGCATTGAAAGGTAAAAGCAGTCATCGTAGCGGGATAGCATACTCGGGACTGTGGTTCTCGAGTTTTCTCTTTTGAAATCTCATACTTGCATCTACACTTGTTCTAGCATGAGGAACTTGTGTATTGTTTGATTGTATTGGTTTTGTTAAAAGGATTATGTTTTATGTTTCTGTTATGCATTCATCTTGAGCCAATCTTGTTTCAGCGGGCAGAACCATCCTTTTTGTTTAGACGTTTGGGAACTATGATTGAGTGGCCCAGGTCGTAGTCGTTTCGTCTGGTGCTAGCATACTCATTATAGTTGCTCAAAGTCTAGAGGAGTGAGATACGTGGCACCACCTCGATTGGGAGAGTCGGTGAGTTGTTACGTGATCTTATCCTCAGGATCCCAAAGGCACAGCAGCAATCCCTCGTTATCAGATTTGATATCCCTGTTTAAAGACATGCATTTCATTACGATGTTATTGAGTTCGTTATTGTATTGAAAGCATGTTTGTTACTTGTATTACTTGTTATGTTGCTTTTACTGGGAATGTCGTTCTCACCGGTTATCCGGCTGTTGCTTTGTTTTGTATGTGTACTTGGCAACAGGTGGGGCAGGAACAAGTCAGAAGAGGCATGGTTAGCTTCGAGGGCAAGTAGTAGAAGTGAGACTCGGTTTAGAAGTCGAATTAGCATGTTTATCTAGTTTAAGATTGAAGCATGTTAGAACTCGAACTTGATATGTTTTGTTATTCGAATTAGTTTGTATTCGGATTGTAATCTGAAATCGAAGTATGTTGTTGTTGTATCGATTTAGACTTCTGGTTGTTTTTAGGCCTTCTGAAAGCATGACTTGTTATGACATGTTTCCCCACACCCTGTTATTGCATTTGTATTTGAAGGCATGTCGGACCAAGCGCGGAATCCTTTCTTTTTTTTTCTGCAGCCTGAGCATTTTCTGCCCAGGCCTTCCGCGCGCGCGCGAGGCCTCTGTTGGGCCTCGGAATTGTTTGCCCGCGCGCGCGCGAGCTTGGTTCCTCGCGCGGCGTTTTAAAAAAAAAAAAAAAAAACTTTGACTTGTTTTACTCTTGGATTCTTGTTCGCTTAATTGTTGTTTAATCCGAGATTAGTGGTTTAGAATCGAGGTCTCACAAAAACCGAGTACGTAGATCCTTGTACATCTTGTTGCTCCCCGGATGAATACTCAACTTAGTGCGATGTGCCTGAGACAAGATCTTCTCTTGCAACTCTTCATCCTCCAGAATCACAAGCCTACCAGACAAACCCCGAAAACCATCTGACTGATAGTGAAATCCAGACGTGCTACCCTCATTGGCTAGACTAGCCAAATGCTGGGTTTTCGAATCAGAAATCTGAGCCTTCCGAATACGCGAATACAAAGCTGGCTCAGATAGTATCGCAAACATCTGGATACTCTGCATATCTTTCTTGTGCTTGAAGGTATACCCTGAAGAAAAACAATCCCTAATCGCACTAGACATCGAACAAGTCTGAAGTGTGGATAGTCGCACCTTGCGACTCAATGCATCAGCGGTGAGATTAGCAGCCCCTGGATGATACTTAATCTCGCAATCATAGTCTTTAAGCAAGTCCATCCAACGTCTCTGTCTCATCTTCAACTCCGCCTGAGTGAACAAATACTTGAGACTCTTGTGGTCGGTGAAGATCTCAAATTTCTCGCCATACAGATAATGACGCCAAATCTATAAGGCGAACACAATAGCTGTTAACTCCAAATCATGAACTGGATAATTGTCTTCGTGCAACTTCAACTGTCTAGAAGCGAATGCTATCACATGCCCATTCTGAGTCAGAACACAACCTAACCCCTGAAGAGAAGCATCTGTGTACACCACATACCCTCCAGATCCTGACGGTAATGCCAACACTGGCGCAGGAGTCAATCGCCGTCGATACTCACAAAAATTCTCCTCGCACTTGGAGGACCACTAAAAATCAACACCCTTGCAGGTAAGATGCGTCAAAGGTCGAGCTAGCTGCGAGAAGTTCAGAATGAAGCGACGATAATATCCTGCTAGACCCAGAAAACTACAGATCTCAGCAACCGTCATCGGGTGCGACCAATTAAGCACAACCTCGATCTTGCTCGAATCAATAGAAATCCCCTCCCTGGAGATGATGTGGACAAGAAAGACCACTCAATCCATCCAAAACTCCCTAAATACACGGTTCATCAGATCCATAAATATATCCGGCGCATTAGTCAATTCAAATGGCATCACTAGAAACTCATAATTCCCATAGCGAGTACGGAATACAGTCTTGGCTATGTCCTGATCTCGGACTCTCATCTGATGATACCTAGATCTCAAGTCAATCTTAGAGTAGACAGAAGTACCCTGCAGCTGATCGAACAAGTCATCAATACGAGACAAAGGATACTTGTTTTTCACAGTAACTCAGTTAAGCTGCCGATAGTCAATGCACAACCGCAAAGACCCATCCTTCTTCTTCACAAAGAGAACAGGAGTTCCCCAAGGAGATACACTAGGACGAATGTACCCCTTGTCCAAAAGATCCTGTAACTGATTCTTCAACTCTCTCATCTCTGACGGATCCAGGCGATACGGTGCTCGAGAAATAGACGAAGTACCCGACATCAACTCTATGCCAAACTCGACTTCCCTTGCAGGAGGAAAACCCGGAATCTCATCAGGAAATACATTGAGGAATTCATCCACAACCGGAATACTCTCTATCCCAATGCTCTCAGCGGACAAATCAACTGCATAGATGAGGTAACCTTCCCCGCCAGACTCTAGAGCTCGACAAGCTCTCAAAGTTGATACCAAGGGCATCAGGGGTCGCGCTCCCTCACCATAGAAAAACCAGCTATCACTCCCATCCGGATGAAAGCGTACTAATCTCTGATAGCAGTCCACTGAAGCTCGATAGGTAGTCAACATGTCAATCTCTAGAATACAATCAAAATCATCCATCTCAAGAACCATGAGATTCGATATCAGAATGTTCCCTTCGAACTCTAAAGGACAACCCATCACTAGACGCTTAGCCAAAGAAGATTGGCCCGTCGGAGTAGAAACAGAAACTACTACGTCTAGTGCATTGCATGGTAACTTATGCCTCTTAACAAAACGTGCAAAAATGGAGGAATGAGATGAACCAGTGTTAATAAGTACAAGAGCAGGTTTACCATATAACAGAAATGTACCTGCGATGACCTTCTCATTCTCCTCCACTGCCTGATCGTGCCTCAAGGCAAACACCTGGCCAGAAGCCCGCGGCTTCAAGTGAGAACTCCCATCAGACTGTCCCTGCGACCTCTGCTGAACGGTAGCCTGAGAACCCAATCCCGTACCAGAACTGCCTCCCCCAGATAGTGGACAATCCCTCCGGAGATGACCCACCTCTCCACAATGAAAACAAGCTCCAGAAGCTTTACGGCATCTGTCGGTCGGATGGTTCTTTCCGCAATGATCGCACTTGTCCTTCTTCCCAAAACGAACAACACTAGCGGAACCATAGGAATAAGAAGTAGATCCGGACTTCTTGAAAGACTGAGCACGGGGACCCAAAGAACTCGCCGGCCTAGACTGAGAGAAAGACCTGTTCCGCCGAATGCTATCCTCCATTTGGTGACAACGGCTCACCAAACCCTCGTAGGTCATATCATCATCGACCGCCACACGATCATGAATTTTCGGGTTAAGGCACTGAAGGAAAAGATTGTACTTCATCTCCGAGCTATCATAATTCTCGGGGCAATAGGATAATAGGTCGAAGAACTTCTGTTGATACTCCTCAATAGACATGGCTCCTTGACGCTGACTCACTAACTCACCCGCCTTCATCTGACGGAGTGCAGGAGGAAAATACAGCTTCTGAAAAGCTGTGCGGAACTCAGCCCAGGTGGCCACTCCTCTCGCAGCAACAAAGGGTGTAAAAGTAAACCTCCAACACCTACGGGCTTGCCCATCTAGTAGATAACCAAGCATCTCCATCTTCTGCTCCTCAGTACAGTGGAATGTCCGAAAATTAGTCTCCATGCGGTCTAACCAGTTCTCCGCATCCTCCGAAAACTCGCCTCCAACCAAAGGCTTAGGACCCATAGATAAGAATCTGCGCACACTGAAACGCTGATCATCATGGCGACGATGATGGCGTTCCCGACGACACTCCCGGTCAGCATCACCCCAATGTCCACCTATACTGCCATGGCAGCTCTGATGATCGCGGTCTGCCATCTACAAAATTACTTCGCGGTTATCTTATGCAGAATCTAAATCCCAAGAATACTATGCATGCTCTGATACCATAAATGTAGTGACCCTTACCGAGATCACCTACTAAATAGAACTTAGGCATGCAATTAACTTAATTAAACAGTAAATAAGAATTAAGCTGCGGAAACCATAAACAATAATACAATTCCAAGGAAAGCAATCTGCAATACCCAAATAGTTTATACAACCAAATCGAACGTTGTATCAACCCAAATACAACAAGATAAAAACCTAGACGAAGCTCCAGCTGGCCATCCACTGCCTAGCCCCTCTTGGATCCACCCGCCTCATCCAATCGCAAACCTCCCCCATGGAATATGGTGTCCAAAAACACAGAGTACGAGACATGAGCATAAAAACGCTCAGTACGAGAGTATGAGTATACAAGAATGCAAGTGAACCGCCTACTGACTAGAGGTCAAGAATCAGATAACAAAGACAGACTGGGCCCTGGTATGTAGAATGTTGTGCCGTCGCTTTAGGAGGTGGCTCATATACCAAAATACTAGTGGATACGCTGGACCCAAATCGATGGAAGTCCATCCACTAACAGGATAGGGTAGAACCCTACTAACAGACATCTCAAAAGAGATAGCTCAAGATGCAAATGTATGCAGCATAAAATCATGTCATATAAATCATGCAGTCACATAATACATGCATACTCAGTCAGGATATATCGAACAGTACTTTCGTACCTCAAATACTAGGCACGCTCTACCAGCTCTAGGTCTACTCTTATAATCCGCACTACAATTCCAAATGATACTAATATCATTAAAGTGCTCTAAAAGCCTTAACTAGGCTATTGCATAATCCTAAATTTTTTTAGGAAGCAAAAGCTATACCTGCATCCGTCGTCAGCCCATAGCTGTCGCTTGCCTCAAAACTAGGCCACAGCTTTGCTACAACGCCTGGATCGCTATGCCACTTTCGAATTCCAAATGGGACGCCTAGAAAGCTCTAGATCTAAGCTGGAAGACTGAGGAGTCGAGAGAAGAGAGGTGATTGGTGTGCCTGGAAATGAATCTCGACACCTCTATTTATAGACCACGAACGGAACGTCCGTTCCTCCATCGTTGCATCTGTTTGCCATCATTGCATCTGTTCGCCATTGTTGCGTCCGAACATCAACATCAAGTGCATAAGCAGCGACACATTCTAGCTGGCACGAACGTTGCGTCCATTCCTAGAACGTTGCATCCGTTTTGCCTGACCCTCCGGACCATATCTGATCATTCTGGGTCCATTTCAGGCTCCGCTAATCCAATTGAAATTCCCTTAATCATGTTAATTGGATTAATTAACAGTTACTCACTAAATCTGGGTATGGGCTACTACAATTTTATACTCAAAAAGAAGAGGAAACTTACCTTTTGGTGTGTCTTTCTGACTTGGCTCACTCTCCTCTACCGTAGATTCCTTCACATCTTCATTCTGTACTGGTTCTTGCATCACTTCTTCATGAACCTTCAACTCTCTTCCACTCCTCAAGGTGATTGCACTCACATTCTCCTTCGTATTCACCACTGTCTGTGATGGTAATATGCTAGAATTTTGTGCCTCCAACCTGTTTATCGCTGTTGCCAACTGCCCCACCTAAGTTTTCAACTGTTGGATACTTGCTCTCGTTTCCTGTTGAAAATTTAAAGTATTAGTTGCAAGATCCTTAACAATGTTTTCTAGAAACTCTCCAGGCACTGGAATTTGAGGTCGCTGCTTTTGAGGAGGATGATACGGTTTCCTGTATGCTTGATTATTTGGTTGCACGTGAGGTGCAGGCTGATTCATCGGAGGGTTTCCGTATCTAAAGTTGGGATGATCCTTCCAACCTGGATTGAATGTATTCAAGCAAGGATCATAATTTCTCTATGGTGCCCCAGAAAATCCTCCAGCTGCATTGACTTGTTCGCTCGTTTCCTCTTGAAGCGTGGGACACATGTCAGTTGCATGTTCTCTTGCATTGCAAATTCCACTAACCTTCACATTTTTTTCCATTTCCTACAGACATTTGGCGCACAAGAGACGTTAGATCAATCAGTTGTTGTTCAAGGGAAGAAACATTTACCTCATTTCCCCGTCTAGGTGCTGGATCACTCCTGTTAGTGCCAAATTGCTGATAATTGGCAGCCATATTCTTGATCAAATTCCTTGCTTGGATTGGAGTTTTGTCCACAAAAACTCCTCCACTAGCCGCATCTAGCATACTCCTGTCATGAGACAACAAACCTTCATAGCAGTATTGGATTAAAAGATTTTCACTTATCTGGTGTTGCGGACAGCTAAGCACAAAGCTTCTTGAACCGCTCCCAATACTCGTGAAGTGACTCTCCTGTATACTATTTGATACCATAGATCTCCTTTCTAATGTTTGCCGCTCTCGAAGCTGGAAAGTACTTCTCTATAAATATCCTCTTTATCTCTGCCCAGGTGGTGATGGATCTAGGAGGTAGGTAGTATAGCCAATCCTTTGCAGCATTCTTTAATGAAAACGGAAAGGCTCTCAGTTGGATATGCTCCTCTGTTACTCCATGTGGTTTCATGCTTGTGCACACCACATGGAATTTCATTAAGTGCTTGTGCGGATCCTCACCTACAAGACCATGGAACGAAGGTAATGAGTGAATTAGCCCAAATTTTAACTCAAAAGTAGCATTAGCTTCTAAAGTAGGAAAATTAATGCATAAGGGCTGCTGATTCAGATCGGGGGTTCCAAGTTGTCTCAGGCTCAGATTTGCTTTGGCAGCCATCTCTTCCTCAGGAATTTCGGTCTGATGTTCGTCCTCTTCTTGTCTCCTACGAGCTTCCTTCTTTCTTCTATGGAGCGTTCTCTCTATCTCCGAATCGTAGGAAAATTCTTCTTCAGAATATTTTCCTGTAAGCATGAACAAACCCGAGAAGCACTGGGGGGAAAGAATAGAAATTAAAAATAAAAACAAGAACACAAATAAATTAAACGCCTTCCCCGGCAACAGCGCCAAAATTTTGTAACACTCAGTCGTGTCATGTCCAAATTACCCAACTCAAATCAGATAAATAAATTCTGTTGTAGTGCGAGTAGGGATCGTTCCCACAATGAAAATGAAATTTATTGTATTCTAAAATAAAATAAAGGGAGTTTTGAGTTTTAAATTAACAACTAAAAAGTAACAGTGCTTAAATTCAAATTTTATCACTAACATGCAAGATTGAAAATTATACTGAAGAAATCAATTAAAAACAAGCCTTGGTATCGGTCGAATACACCCTTGAAATCATTCATTCGATCATTGATTATCTAAAAATAATTAATTTTATCGAATATTCATCATTGAAAATTAAATTCCTGTTTCACCTTAATCTCAGTTAACTAGACACAAGCGTTCTAAATTAACCCTTACCAATGAATAAACCCAATACAAGCGATAGATTTAAACTCAAGGCAGTATGAAAACTAGTAAAACTGATGAATGTAGACAACACATGCACAAGCGGATGTATTTAATCTAGTCAAGATATGTTCCTACAATTTAATAAATTCACAAGCGGAAAATATCAATAGTAGTTGCTTTGCAAATTAGTTGATTCAAACAATTACAGATTTGAATTCTAAATTAGCAGTAAATTGTATAGCGAAATCCTAGGGTGATCAATCCAAAAATCTCACATACAAGCATGAAATAATTCAAAACAAATTTTGATACTCAATAATAATTAAACACTGAAAATTTGAATCTCACAAACAAACAAAATCAAGGACTTGTCTTCCTCAACCAAGTTCTAGAGTCTAGCCACAATGATTCATGAAAAACTAAAGAAAAATCAAAAGAAGAGAAGAAATCTAAGAAAAGTTGGAATAAAACCTAGCCGCCAAGGAATACTTAGTGTTCTATCTCCCAAAAGTCTGATAATAATCTCAGAAAAATGGAATAATAAACTAATAAAAGACTAGAGTCCTTAATAAAAGAGTTTCCAAAATTACAAATTCCTTCCCAAACATCTCGGCTCGCTCGATCGGTAAAAGATGGCGGATTGAGCGGCCAAACTTCTGTCCAAATATATTTTTTTCCTCGCAGCACAGGTCTTGCTCGATCCGTAAAAAATGACGGATCGAGCGAGCAAGTTTCTGTCAAGCGCACAACGTTTTTGAAAAATTCATATCTCAAGAGCTAGCCATCGGATTGAGCTGAAATTTGGACAGCAGCTTCAAAACATCTTGAACTACAATCTGAACAGTGGAGATTGGATTTGGTTCTCTTTAAAATTAAAAATGATTTTTTTTACCATTGGTGCTCCGTAATTCATTCTTGCGCAATAGCTTTTTCATCTTTTCCTCTCAAATTCATCTACCTTTTGCTCATTCTCCTTCTTCTCCTTATAAATAAAACCAAAAACAATAATTAGGAACTATACAATGCATTTAATCAAATTAAATTCTCCTAATCATACAAATTAACTCAAATAAATATAAGACAATATCACCACATCAACTCCAAATAAATTCTAGTTTTAAATGATTGTATAAGAGAGAGTAGAAAGACGATTACTATAATAGAGAGTATAAATAGAACAATAACTCATACTTGGAAATGTTACTTGACATATATGAAATATAAAATTCTCCTTATATCTTGCATTCTCTCTAAATCTCACCCCTTCTAGAGGAGATTAGTGATCTCGAATTCGTTTCCTATCATTGGTGCTCTCGTTGAGAGCTTTCGATCGGTGCGTTCTTTTGTTCAGTCGAATTCTTCACTCGTTGATTTCGATGGTGTTGATTGTTGTTCATGGCCGATGAAACAGACTACACTAGATTGGATGAGATTCTAGCTAGGCTTACCGCATTACAAGAGAAGCAAGGGATTTTCATTGAAAAACAGAGTAAGGGAATTGAGCTTATCACTGTTTCAGTGACAGAATTCACATTCGTTTGGCAGAAATAGGATACCAATGTTGAAGCATGTATCACTAATAATCCAAATGTGGCAGCGGTGAATGACCATCAATCTTCTTCACTTTCTAGCCCTAATTCCCAAACCCCGTGGAATCATTGTTATTCAGTTTCTTCAAATCAACCCACATCGATGTGGTTGGCGGCACCACGATTCTCGGGGGAAAATTCACTTACTTGGATTTCATCTATTCAAAGGTATTTCAATTTTTATAATATTTCAGATTCACGGCGCTTAGAGATTGCTTATTTTTATTTGGACGGTGTTGCTTTGGATTGGTATGAATTGATGAATCGAAACCAGTTAATTACCAATTGGAAGGAATTCTTGTTTTCATTGGAAAACCAATTTGGTGTATGTGAGTTTGAGGTTTCTGCTGAAAATTTAAGCAACAATTCTGAAGATGACAAAAAAGGTGGATACGAGTATAGCAGAAAAAGTTCAAGGATATCTTAGCTATGGCTGGGAAGAGAAGGAGAATGAGGATTGAATTGGTAAAGGAAATAATTCCCTGTCGATAAGAAGATTTGACCATCCCCACCTATTCTATCAATTGTTTCAAAGGAGTATTGGTGAGCCTGAGACTACAGTTGGGAGTCCTATTGACAAACATGCAAATATTAATGGTGATGCGAAACAAAGTTTCTTGGCCAAGAAGGTGGAACATGCTGATTTTTTGTTAGGTGGACTGGCCGAAAAAAAGAGTTTCGTAATTGACAATGTTAACGAAATCGAGTCTATAGCAATTGACTTGGTAGTAATGGGAGCTGAATTAGTTTCTGGCTACACTAAGTCTCAGTTTATTATGGAAGAAGATACAAGTGGATGCGAAGGCAGCAGCCATATTCTCCACTATGACTCTTCTCCAAGAACAGAGTACTTGGGGCAGAAAATGAAAGGACATATCCAAGATTTTGCTAAAGAATACGAAATCGTGGATCTGGAAACAATAGCGGCTGCTGCCATTGAATTTTGTTCTGCTGAAAAATTTCCAGAAATTTCGTATGTTGATGCGACGGGTCCGAGAATCGTATGGGTCAAATTGCTTAATAAGGAAGCTTCATACATGAATAAATGGGGGAAAATAGTAGGATTAATTCGAAGATACAGTGGCCGCAAGGCCCTACATGAAGGGTCCACACCATTGAAGCAATATCTGAGAAGAAGTGGAGGCAACACAAAATTAAATCTGCTGCTGGTGTTGTGCAAAGGGAAGCAACCCGGTTCAACTTGGCTGAGTGAGACTATGTTGAAGGGGAGTATTGATGGATTTGGACACTTGAAGGTGGATGAGAATTGGAGATTCCAATGGTGCAACAACATATTCGCCATCAGGGATATAACAGACGTTAAGGAACTGAAGCAAGGTTACTTGAAAAAAAACATGCTCTAATATTCTCATTATCAATGGCTACATGTGGAAGTCAGAGTAAGTGTTCAAAATTCCAAGTACATCTCAAGAGGGTTCTTCCACCGGCAACCCGTCCCTCTTACCAATATATGAGTGCTCCACCACCCTCCCAAGTGTTTATTGGCAGAAATATCAAAGTGGTGAAAAAATTGAACGCGTGCTGATTTGCAAGTACACCTTGAGGATAAAGTGTTTCTGAGGAGGAAGAAAATGATACAATTACGGAGAAAATGAGCCAAAGGAGAAAAGCAAGTCAGACGTAGAAAGTTGACTCCAAATAAATTCTAGTTTTAAATGATTGTATAAGAGAGAGTAGAAAGACGGTTACTGTAATAGAGAGTATAAATAGTATAATAACTCATACTTGTAAAGGATACTTGACAAATATGAAATTTAAAATTCTCCTTATATCTTGCATTCTCTCTAAATCTCACCCCTTCTTGAGGAGATTAGCGATCTCGAATTCGCTTCCTATCAGATTTTTACAAGTTTTTAATGATTTATACGCGATTTGATTAATTATGTACATGATTATAAAAATTCAGTGTGTGTTAGTGTGTGTACTGTGTGTGCATGAACAGTGTGCATGTATTGTGTGTGTGTGTGTGTGTCGTGTTTGTGTATATTTCTCATCCAAGGGAGAAACTTTCATTAGACTAATTGTAACTTCTTGATTTGAATATTTGAAGTAGCTAACATAAACTAAAAAAAAATAAGTAAAAAGAAAGAAAATGTAACAATTTTATTGGAATTTAAAATTATTATTTTGTCACAAAAAATATGCCTTAGATGTTTGTATGAATTTTCAAGCATAAATTTAAATAAAACTAAAACTTTGCATATGATGTTTTAGACGATAATTATCTTCAATCATTGTATGTTTTTACTCCGTCAATTAACAAAATCTTCTTGAAAGGGTCCATATAACACATATGCATAATTAATATTATAGGGTTGATATGAAAAATATAATTATTGATTGTTAGATCTCCTATTAAAATAATACCCTTAATATAGGTTGAAATAAACCCTTCTCGCAACTCTTCCTTGTGGAACATATATCTATCAAGTCAACAATCGGTTGCCCTCTTTCTGTACTTGATCGCACCAGAAATCCTTTCCTTACCCTACAATTATTACTATTAATATAAAACAGATTTCCTTATTTACGTGCACATAATACGATCTATTTTTAGAAAACCCCTTTTTTAAGGCATAAAAGATGTATGATAATAATTCTTTTCTCCATTTGTTGGAGCTATCAAAATTCAAAATGGTTTGTACGTACTTTATACAAGTAATTAATAATATCATTCTTTAAGTTGCGACAAATCTCATTCTTTCATCCAAATATTTGTTTGAGAAATATAAAATTTTGACCGTAAATAAGAGACAACGCAGTAAATGGAAGAAATTATAGAGGCAGTAGAGGAAGCAATGGAGGCACCAACAACACAATCTATGTCCAAGACAAAGAAACAATACAAAAAGAAAACAAAGGTTTTTTTGGTGAACAGGTACGTAATTTAAATTTCTTGGTTTTAAATTACATATATGCCAATATAGTTTTTGCAATAAAATGTTTTAGAATAATTTTGGCATCACAGTCTGTGCTTGGTTTACGACCTATGGGATCAGGGGTACATGGAAGATTGGGATTGTGTTAGTTTTTTCTCAGATTGCTTTTGTTGTTCGGAATCTTGACTTGCTTCGTATCCCTATAGCTAGAATTAAAACTTCTTTGTTTATTCGTTTCTCTCCTTTGGTTTTGTTTCTGTAAACAAATTTATTGGAAATCAAACGTTGTGCGAAACATGTGATGGTGCAATCATACAAAAACAACGAATTAGATTATGACCAGGCCGAAACTAGAATTCAACAATTAGGTAGAGTAGACAAATTATAGATATAAATTTTGATGTCAAATAATTTAGTGATAAAATTAATGATTCAACATGCACAATAAGGAAATGCATTATTGCATAGCCCTAGCTGTACCACAGATTCCTCTAAGAAGATGTTAGTTGGGGAATTGAGCTCTTGATCATTGGTCAAATGATCTATTCCACCAACTCGAATACCCCGTTGGGGGCATAAGAAATATTTTATTCTATAGTATTCTTGAATTATTGGGGAAATTCATCTTTTTTTTATTCAGTTCAATGTAAATAATCATGTCATTTGAAAGAAATTTAATGTACATTTTATTGCAAAGAATGTCTTAACAAGATCTGTAGCTGAAAATCTTGTCTGTAGTTTTTTGTTAAAACTAAACGGTTAACACTAATAAAATCAAACTATCAACTGAAAAAAAATATTTAGATTTTGTATTCTTCACCAAAAATCTGCATCAATATTATTTCATTCACAACAAATGAGCTAGCTACAACAGTTGAAATTTGGAGCCTCGTTTTTAATTAAGTAATAACTGCATATGTCTAGACCCAAATTAGGATGTTCACTAACGTTAATTAATTATGAATAAAATACTATAAATTTTACAACATTTCGATTGCATTACACTCCAGCTATGAGATCATACTCTGATCATCACTCTAAGCATTGAAATCATTTAATGAAGGAGAAAATTGTGAGTTTTGTTACGGTTTGGTACCATAGATGAAAATGAGATGAACCACAATTTTTTACTCATCTCATGTTTGCCTAAGTTTTTTGTTAATTTAATTTCATCTCATGGCTTGTGATATAATTGCATGTGAGATGGATGAGACATCACTTCGAGCGCATGTAATGAGAGCATGACTGACTTCATATGAGTAGAACTTTACGAATATTGCATTTTCCCCACAATTTTTTGTGATTAACAAGGACATTTATGATATTATATAATAGTACATAATAATCCTATCAAATTAAAAACTCACAAAAAAATCTATTATATTCATCTCTATATATTACGCATTCATATCTTATCATATATTTATCAAACTTGTACACATCCTTTATTCATCTCATCCATCACACGAAATATTTTACATTTATTTGTCTATCTAGATATATGTATTTATAATACTCCTTGAGATTATTATTCACAAAACAATTCATCATTCAAAACCATTTTTGGCAAAAAAAATAATATGGGAAAGATGTGTAGAGTACTCCAGTTGGGATCGGTTGTTGTGTACAGGAAGTGAATACACACTTCTAAAATATTTTTCTAAAAACGACCAAAACTTGAGGCCGGTCAAGTGGTTGTTAACCAAACGAGAACAAATATCTCAACGACTGAATATAATCAAACAACAAGTAGTGCGAAAATAATTTGAAGATTTTCAGCGAGTCTTTTTATGCTCAACTAAAAAATAATAACAACAAGATAAGCAAAGACAGAAATAAAGAACACATGATATATATATATGGAAGTTCGAAGGTAAAATATTTCTACGTCTCTCCTTCTTTCACTTAGAAAAAAATATACTAAAAGACTTTGGTTTATACAACTATTGTATACAACCCAATTGAATACAACTCATTCCAACTTTAGGACTTATACACCGACTAAATCGAAACTCCTAGTTAACACAAAGATAAGACCTCAAATATTATCAAATAAACACCAAAGTACGTAGTATTGAAGATGTTCGAATCTTTCGATCCAAACACTCAAGCTCTTCGTCGAATTCTTTGTGTCTCTGAAGCGATCAAGAAAGCTTGAGAACCACTACAAGAAAAACGCAAAAAAACAACGGATTTTATCCGTTGTCGTAGGGGGTCTAAAACAGTTGTAATTGATGGTGTTGTCTAAACTGCGCCTCCACGACAACGGATCATGCCCTCAAAGACAAAGGATTTTATCCGTTGTCTTTGAGGGAAACGACAAATCCGTTTTCTTTGAGGGAAACGAAAACGAATTTTATCCGTTGTCGTAGGGGCGCAGTTTGACAACACCATCAATTACAACAGTTTTAGACCCCCTACAACAACGGATAAAATTCATTGTCTTTTTCTATATAAAAAACAAAAATAAAATAAAATTTTTTATATAAATTTCAATATTATAAATCAACCAAAATTTAAAATTTCATAAATAAAATTTAATATACAATTTTTTAGTATTACAAATCACTCGAAATTAAAATTCTAATTCAATATTGCACACTACAAAAAATATCGACAGGGTGGTCCGACCCTTTGCATCCTTGATGGTGTAATTAGCTCCAGCTCACATCAACTACTTTTCGATCTTTGGTTCATCACTCTCTGAAGCAGACATCAATAACAAAAGTTAAATAAACTTGAAAAACAAAGTCTACCAGTTATCATTTTGACATTTACTCCAAGATCCAATGCCCTTCTTATAGTTTCCACGTTATCATGTCTCGGTGGGACAAAAAAGTGGCAAGATCAGAGCAATAAGCTGCAATGGACCTCCTGGGCTTTCATTTGTTCTTTTTGGAACTTCATGGAAGCAAATGCAGGATATACCATCAAAATTTATCAACGATTTGATGTCATAAAAATGACCGACAAAGATGTCGCAAACACAAAAGCATAACATAAACATATGTTTTTAATTCTTATTATCACTAGTCACTAGATAATAAAAATGTAAGTTAAGAAAGAAAGAGAATGTGATTCATATTCTCTACATCACAAAAAGAGATATCATATTCGATGAGGTATGCTTACTTATTTTCTCGGTATACCAGCGAAGGTACTGCTAAAAGGTTGCATAATCACAAATACTCAGCAAACAGACAACATATATATGTTTTTGTGATGTTGTAAAGCAGTACTTCCAATTATATCTGTATGCTCTATACGTTAATCTTAACTAATTAAATGATTAATTAGTCTCCAAATCTCAAAACTAAAATATTAATTACTTGACCACACAACTCTTCTCCAAGATTTTACATTTCATTCGCTCACACGTAGCTCCCATTGTCATGAAACGACCCTAACTCTATTTTAAATAATAATTTAATAAAATACGGATTTTTCAAAAATTTTTGGCATGACCTACTTATTTATATATGTAGTAACCCGTATCCAGAATTAACGATTTATGAGTAATTAATAATATGATCATGTTTAGATGTAATAAAACATGATTAAGGGAGTCCCAGATGGATTAACAGAGTTCGGAAATGGATTCAGAATGCTCGAAAATTGTTCGAGGGTCGTCGAGTTCGGAGGCTCCGAAGTCAAGGTTCGGAAGGTCCGAAGTCAGGGTTCGGACGATCCGAAGAGTGGTTCGGACGCTCCGAACGTGCTGCCGACAGTCGTCATGGATGACGTCATTGTGTTGACGTAAGCAATGATGTATTATCGGGTTCGGACGACCTGAAGTCGAGATCGGACGGTCCGATTGTGTTCGAATGCTCCGAAGTCCAGTTCGGACGATCCGAACTCCGTCTATAAATAGGAGGGCCGAGATTCAGATTTAGACGCACCAATCACCTCTTCTCTCTCGATTACTTAGCCTTCTAACTCAGATCTAGGGAATTTTAGGCGTCCCATCGGGAATCCGGAAGTGGCATAGCGATCCAGGCGTCGTAGCGAAGCTGTGGCCTAGTTTTGAGGCAATCGACAGTAAAGGGCTAACGACGGACGAAGGTATAGCTTTTGCTTTCTAAAAATATGTAGGAGTATGCTTTAGCTTAGTTAAGGCTTTTAGAGAGCTATAATGATAGTTGTATCATTTGGCAGTGTAGCGCGGATTATAGGCGTGGACCTAGGGCTGATAGCACTTGCCTAGTATTTGAGGTACGAAAGTACTGTTCGAGATATCCTGACTGAGTATGCATGTATTATGTGACTGCATGATTTATATGTCATTGATTTATGCTGCATACATTTGCATACTGAGCTATCTCCTTCGAGATGTCTATTAGTAGGGTTGTACCCTATCCTGTTAGTGGATGGACTTCCATGGCTTTGGGACCGGTAAATCCACTGGTATTATGGTATGGGAGCCACCTCCTGAAGAGACGGCCCAGCGTGCTACATACCAGGGTCCGGTCTGTCTCTGTTATCTGATCCTTGACCTCGAGTTTATAGGGAGTTCACTTTGCATGCATGCATACTCATACTCTCGTGCTGAGCATTTTATGCTCACATCTCGTACTCTGTGTTTCTGGACACCCTATTCCTTGGGGCAGGATTGCGATTGGATGAGGAGGGTGGATCGAAGAGGGGCTAGACAGTGGTTGATCAGCTGGAGCTTCGTTTAAGTTTTTATTCTGTTGTTTTGGGTTTATACACCTATTCGATTTGGTTGTATTATATTTGGATATTTACAGATTCCTTTCTTGGGGTTGTAAATGTTATGGTTTCCGCAGTTGAATTCTGATTACTGTTTTGATTAAGTTAATTGTATGCCTAAGTTTTGTTTAGTAGGTGATCCGGGTAAGGGTCACTACAATATATATAACAACCCACCTGTCACAAACAACAAATTTAAAATCACAAGCAACAACACTAAACAAGATAGACTGAAAAAAAATGGGAACCTAAGAAAAAGATTCGTCATACAAACAACCAAATGTTAAATAATTTGATAATTACATACCCAATAACTTACAATAAATCCTTACCTTTACATTAATCCAATCAATAAAATAATAGAATTTAAAGCAATAAAATTTGAACTACTATTGCGAAAGACTGACATAGGTCGAAGGGATGTGTCGTGCCCGCATCGCTGTCCACTCGATAGTCTTGCCCCTCGAACTCAATGAAATACTCCTCACCTGAAAACAATAAGTGTAGTGAGTCTAAAAGACTCAGCAAGAATATGAGAGGGAGGGGGAGGGGAATATAACGAGTATTACATAAATACAAGCACAAGGAGATTAAAAATATCTTGTAATAAAATACTTTGTGTCCTTAACTTAAACAATTGATTTCTAAAAAAATGAAGTGAACATGAATGGAACATATGCATGGATAAGTCGAGCATAAGCAATGTAACTGAATAAACTGTACTGAAACATGGATATAAATGATTTGAACTTAGATCCTTGAATTGTGACTCTGTGATTTCGATCTTGATCATGGCTGCAGTGCACTATGCCGCAAGGAAGTCAGGATAACACCCAACCCGTCTTGTCCTATGGTTGGTATGGTAAGCCAAGATTTCTCATAGACCGTCAATACACATGAATTTTGGTAAGGGAAGCTAAGGCGTCTCCCTGCTCGTCCAAACACATTAATGTTACTGTAGTCACAATCATCTCACTTCGTTCGTAAAATACTTTATTTCATTCATAAATATGAGACTTAGCATGCATATGTAAATATGATGTACATGTAAATGTTTATTGATAATCATGCATATGACTCACACAATAATGACCGGGATGGTGATTTAGGAAACAAACCAAAGGATGGGAAAACTAAATCATAATGTAGCGCTTAAGGCAAATTGGAGCGGTTCAGTCGTAAAATATGTAACTTGCTCGATTCTTAATCAAAAAAGATTCCGCTTGAAACCACTACTCCCTCACACTTAAAACTAAATAAGGATACAATAATTTTATGAGTATTTATTTCCGGACAGCAAGCTTACGACACTAAAATTTTGCACCTATTCCTTCATAAGCTTATAACCCAACCAAAACTTAACCGAATTAATTTTCGCTTTCACCTACATACTCCTAACATCTTGGCCTCATTCCCAACCCGAGCCCTTATCCAAATTTTGATTTTAACTCTGTTTTAAACACTCGTTTCCGGGCATCCCCAACCCTTACAAAATTCTGCTCACATAATCTAGCCCATTCTCCCTCCTAAGAATTAACGATTGGACTCCCTTTATCCCAGCCTATAAATCAGACCAAGACCACATTTTAGACTCACTTGAACCACTGAAACCAGCCCTCTCTTCAACCTATCACAGCTCGTACAACAGCACCTACCCTGCCCCCAAAACCGAAGCCAACATGACCCAATCTTCGATGGCCCTTCACCTCCAATTTGCTAGCTATATCCAACACACCTAAGTGCTACCATGTGAACTACATTTCACCCATGGTAGCCCCTAATCCACCATCCAAATCAACACAAATAATAACTCAACATTCTCGAACCAACAAGCTAGGGAAACAATCTGAAATTTTTGAAACCAACAAGCATCAATACCATCACCATTTCAGAATTTAAATCCTTTTCAAACCTCAACCATAACCATAATATAAACATTTCTCAAGCATGAAAATGGAACAGTTTTGACCAACATTTTTCTGAAATTTTTCGAAAAAGAACAAGGCATCAATGCAATCAACATTTCAAACTCATACTCATTTCAACCTTCAACAAGAAACCAAAATATCACATTTTCTCACACATGTATGAAGTAGAATCTCGGCAGAAATGAGAAAACTCGAACAGGGCATATATAGGCATACATACATTTTTGAAATTTCAATAAATGCTAGGCACAAAATATACTAATCTACATGGGGAAGAGAAAGAACCATATCCTTGCCTATTTTCGAAATGCTCAAGAAATGGAGATGGAACCAAGTGCTCGAGTGAGCTATGGCCGACGTGATGGAGCTGGAATGAGCTGAAGGGGACGGCCAGCTGTTCGAGGAAACATCCAGGGCAAGTTCCGAAGTGGTGGTGGTCGCCGGCAGCGGTCGGGAAAGCTTGAGGAAGAAGAAGCCGTTGGCTTTGAAGAAGGGGAAGAGAAGGAGCGTGAGATTTGGGTGAGATTTGAGTGTGAATTTTTAGGGGCTACGGTTGTGTATTTAGTTTAAGTGTGTAGGTGTGTGTAAGCATATGTGTATGTATATAATTGTGAGTGTGTGAGTGTTAGGAGAAAAAGTGCTACATACAAACTTAGCAACTTAGGAATATTAATTTAATTGCACTAAATAAAACACAAGCTTGAAAAATCAAGAATTAAACTCTTTAAATATTTTTATGTTCCGACAACGAATAAAATATTTAAATAACAAGCAGAACGATTAATAATAATTTTAAACAAACTAGACAAACGTTTAAAAGAAATTTAAATAAATACACATACGGAAATAAAAACTTTTAAAATGATTTGGACAATTAAAAAAACATTTAAATAATTAATCTAGTCATTTAAAATAATTTAAAATAACTAACCGCTAAACTTAGGTTATTTAAAATAAATAAGTTAGACACTCGAAAATATTTAAACAAATAAGCTAAACAGTTAAAATCATTTAAAAGAATAAAGTAAACAATTAAAATTAAAATCATTTAAATATGCAAGCCTAAACTTTTAAAATATTAAAACAATTTAAATTGCACAATAAAATCATTTAGACACATAAATTTAAATAATAAAAAATATTAATTAAATAGTTATTACAATAAAAATTATTTGAATAAATAATAAAAATATTTTATTAACACATAATTCACATAAAGAATTTAATCAATTAAACTTAAAAATAATAATCCTAATATTTATTAAATTTAATGCATGTGATTTAGTAGATTGTGTTTCAGGTACTATATATCAGAATTAACATAACCAGCTAGATGAAATAAAATTTAATGGCCATGGGAGTTGAAAGAATACTAGAGTCTACACATAGAGCCTGATGATTACTAAAGCTCATGTTTACTAAAGCTAATGTGAATGAATGCCAACTAATATAATGCATAAAGACAAAAATTGGGATGATGTCTACTTTTGTGCATGGCTTTAATACCCTACCAACCGCTAGTGGGTATCTACAAGACACTAGAATATAAAAAAAAAATCTTTTAGTGCCATGCAATCCTGTTGGAGACACGATACTATAAATTCGACACTTAATTCCCAAACTAATCCCTCCATTTCCTGCACATGCATTATAAGGTCATAGAGAAATTAACGATAATATATATTAAGACTATGGGAGCAATGACACTTCCTCCAGGATTCAGATTCCATCCAACGGATGAGGAGCTGGTTGTCTACTATCTCGATCGGAAAATCAGCGGTGGGATCATCGAGCTCGACTTCATCCCAGAAGTCAATCTCTATAAATGTGAACCATGGGATTTACCAGTTTAAGAATCCACAACAGCTTGACTCAAAACTTCATTAAAATAGAAGGATTTCAGATGCGAGCGCTTACCAAGTAGTACAAAATCCACAACAGCTTTACTCAAAACAAGCCTTCAACCATTATTGGATCATCCATGAACTCCGGGACACACAAAAACACCTAGAGTTTATAATTCAAATAATAATTTAAAATGGAACTTGAACATACCCCACCCAAGATTTTCCTAAACTTCTGCGTGCAGAAGAATACTCTCATTTTCTACCCAATGAACGAAACCAATAAGTGACACCATAGTTCGTGTTTCTCTACTCCATCCACAATGATACCTACAAATTACCAACAATTAATATTTTATTTGATTGTAGGGGAATGCTTAATATGCAATAAATTCTCCTACCTGTGATACTGTCCATGACATGATTTCTGGATAAATTCTACGAGCTTCTTGTAGTGTTCCCTTTCAACGTCGATAAACACCTTGAGTTTCTCCAGGGCATCTATTTAGTAGTCAAAAAAATATTCTTTTAGCAAAATAATAATATAATAAACTACAGAAAATAGCATCCGTATAATTTGAATATTTAGATCTTAAAAATCTGAAGCACCATGGCTTCGCTTTCCCAACCATACCACGACAGCTAAGGAATTAACAACAAAAATGAGCGGTCACCCTACTGTCAATCGAATTTCTATGTAATTATTGTAAGTTTTTAAACTTCACACACGCAAAATTAATTGAGACCGCCTTCTTACCCTGCCCTACGGCTCTCACGAATTTACGTCTGTCCAGGATTCTTCCTACAGAAATCACTGAGAAACTGCTTGGATTTAAAATTCATTAATTTCAAATTCCTTCACTTGTTTAGAAAAAAAAAATTCAATTGAATTTAAAATTCACTCCATATTAGATTATGCAATTTCAATATCCAAATCAAATCCCTTAATAAGATCGTAACCTAAGACCTCAAAGAACATAAGCATATGAAAGCATACCTAACAGTGGACTTCCCTCGGATGCAGGCTCGAGTTTAACAGTCTCCGAACCGGGATTTGTAGAGTTCTTTTTATTACAGGGGCCTTGGTTCGGAGAAATTTAACCCTTTGTACCTCTGAAATTTTGCAGATCTATAAATTTTTGCAAACTCGTACACTGAATCCACGCAGAACACCAAGAATCGACTGAAAATCAGCGTTCAAACTCACCAGAGAAGAAGCGCATATAAGCAAATCGTGAAAACACTTCGATCGCACAAAAAAAAGCTCAAATATGTCCATCTTTGGCTCAAAACGAAGATTATGTTGTGGGGAACAAAACAACAAAACAAATTCAGGATAAAAGAACGGTGATTCGACGACAAGAGTGGGCGGCTAGGGTTGAGAGACGAGAAAGGAATCACGATCCACATACTTGAAGAAGATGGAAATGAGATAAAGCGGTGCACGTGCAAGACAAGGAAAATAATATATAATATTTTTAAGAAAAATAAAAATATCAAAGACAATGGATTTATTAGAACCGTTGTCTTTTATCCTAAAAACACACACATAAACAATGGATTTTAGAATTTTTGTCGAAAACCTTATGCGTATAGACAACGGTTTTTTAAAAACTGTTGTCGAGATCTGATATAATTCTTGTAATCGAGAGTTAATTGAGCAGTTGATGATGTGAATTTCTTGAGTGCTCAAGGTTACTAAGAATGCAAGCTTGTAAGCGAGAATTCTTGGATAAAATAGATAGATCAATTCTCTTGTTCTCTTGCTTGGAGCATTATCTATTTATATTGTCTCTTGTATAAGTTCGTTCAACGTTCAACAGTAGGCCTCATAAATGCAAGAGTATTGATGTCGTCGTCTTCCTTGATAGATAGTGCAATCTATTTAATGCGTGATTTGGAATGCTTCCAAATAAGGAAAACAACTCACCGACAACTTCTGCTCATACCTTAGCAGAGTATATTTCGAGTAACTATTTGATTTATTGATTCTTGATGGTTGTGCATCGCTTGTCAACCGAATTTTTCTGATAAAGTATATGAAATACTTTGAAGTACGTGAAGCTTGAATCGAAAAATATCCTAACAACCGTTATTCAAAAATCTACAAGCTATCTGTAGTATGACCAGGCGAGTAAGTCTTCTTAACCGGGTGAGGCAATCTTCTTGACCGGGTGAGGCAATGTGAACAAATGCATCTGGTTGATATCTTTAGCTGCTTGAGTCCAGTTGAGATGGACAGTCGAGTACCTGCTATTATAGTTAAAGGCTGCTAATCTATAATAATGAAATATTGTTTGTTATCACAAAACTATGAGATCTAAAAATTTCTTCCTTTTTGGAGATGACAAAACTTAAGCTCCCGAGAAGAAGTACAAGACAGAGGTAAAAGAAATGAACTTCATTGAGAAAATGAATTTCATTGTTACATGATATTATTGAAAATGATAAAATAAAGTCCTATTACACCTACTAAGTAAAAGTAACTAATATAAAACATAGCTATTCACGCCTAGACCAGCTACTACGGGATCCACATCCTCTTCGAGAACCTCTGATGGGTTGCTAATTTTTACGATTCTTTTAAGCTATCAAGTTAGTTTCTAACTTCTTAGAAACTTTATTATATATGAACGAATGTGTAGCACCACAATCAAGAAACACGTAAGAAAGTAATTTGTTGATTAGAATGGTACCTGCCACAAAACGTTTTCATCGTCCGCCTCCTTTTGATTTATGGCAAAAACTAGGTTTATTTTCCTTTGGCTTATGCGGTGCCCAGAATTCCCACATTTGAAACAGGAGCCACTTGCTCTATGGCACTTTCCAGAGTTTCGTAAACCACATGAATGACATGTTTTGACTTCTTGATAGTTAGGGCTGGAATAAGTTCCTTGGAATGACCCACTGGACTGAATTGGTCTTTTGAATGACTATTTTCCCTGAGAAGATTGATCAATAAGAGGTCGCTTATTCTTGTTCTCACCCTCCCGACGATTGATGTCTAACTCAACTCGTGTTGCCGCTCCCATCTGATCGACAAAGCTCGTAGACAAATAAAATACTAGGGCTGACTGGATACGGCTGTTCAAACCACGTTTGAATTTAGCATCTTCAGGGAATAATAAGGCATGATATTTGGAGCATAGGTTACTAGGGAGTTAAATTTTGAAGTTTATTCCACCACCGACATATCCGGAGTTTGAGTGAAATTTTCGAACTCACTCAACTTTTGTACTCTTACTTCCGCCAGGTAGTACTGTTTCAAGAACACCTCTTCAAAATATTTCCACGTGATTGGTCTGCCCGCTGTCATAGCTGGTGAGACTTTATCACAACATTTGACTGTTTTTTCTTCTAAGAATGCTATCACCACATCCATCTTAAACTCGTTAGGAATCTCGAGTAAGCGGAGTTGAGTCTTGATATTTTTAAGCCAGTTTTGGTCGACCTCGAGGTTCGGGACTCCCTTGAATGTTGATTCTTTTAAAGAGACTCGTATATGTACTTGACCGACCCCATGTATTTGAGTTCCAAAAGGTGGTGTTGATTGTTTTTGCTGAAATTTCCCAACCCTTGAAGGGTCATTGATACTAAGATTGCTATGGCCATCAAGTCTGCGAGGTTATGGTTGAAGCCAAGTGGTGGTATGGGGGATTCTCATCCTCGTTGCCAATTGAGATGGACGATCAAGTACCTGTTATTACAATTACAAGCATCTAATATATAACAGTGAAATATTATTTCATATTACCAAAACTATGGGATCTAACAACTCCAATGCTTTTTTATTAAAATTTTTCAAGTAAAAAAAATCTATGAAAAAATCAGAATGAAAAAACTAAAAATGCAAAAATTATATTCCATTGGATTTCTATCAACGAATATCATTTAATTTACGTGTACCTAACTTATACACAATTTTTAATAGAGTAGGTTTCCTATGGAATGGTTTCAAGGATCTTTATTTGTGAGTAATACTTTTGGTATAAATAATAATTTCTATAGGTTGGGCCAGATAGGAGATCTGCCTCAAAAATTGATCTCTGAGATGATCACATAGAAATTTTTGTGTTTGTAATTAATATTGTCGTAATCTCAAACAAAAAGCATCCCGCAAGGCTGTGGCTACGACTTCGTCAATAAATCAGATACATTTTCATTTAAGTGAAGTCATCTTCAATATGTTGCGTCGTTGATTTTAACCATACACATTCTTCTTGTTTTTTATTCCTTTCAATAATTATATTGATTTAAAGATGTCACTGAGTATATCTGCTTACTTCAATCATGCAACCATCTCTCTTTATATAATACACTACTAAAAAAAAGTCTATAAGGCCATAAATAATTGACTTTATATTCAACATTTAGCAACATTAATGCTTTAGAGACACCTTTAACAAATTTTTTTTATTAATTTTGTCTTAGGCTTCATGATATTTTGTAATGTCATTATAAGATTTCAATACCAACTTCATAAAGATATGTAATTAGAGATATAAGATATTAATATCAATTTCATATAAGTATGAAATTAGAGATATAATGACAATCTGAAATGTCATAAAAACTCATGTTTATACATTCTTGTCATGATGGAAATAATGTCATGAAAACTCATGTTTATGCATGATTGTCATGATGAAAATATGGTAAAATTTAAATCTTTTTTAATTTTATTCATATTGACACTTGTACCTTGTAGTTTAGTTGTAGTGAAAATAAAAAATGTCATAAATTATATTTCATAAGGTTGATTTAAAATTCCTCATTACCTACAACGTAGTGAAAATCAATGATATGTCTTTTATACTTCTCTATAAGGACATTAAAAATTGTCCTTTACAGTAATTTATGATCACATTTTGAATAAAATTTTTCCATGATTTTTATAATGCCATTTTTAATTGTTATGTTTGATGTTTTATTGTGACAAACAAATCATATATTATGAAAAGTGTCATCTAATTTCAAGATTTTCATCACATCATGATTCATGAATTTAACAAGATAAAATAAATACAAATAAAATTTTCAAAATATAAATCAAAGGGTTAAAACCTAATTGTCATTCATCTTGAAATCAGCTGAGTCAATGTCATGAATATTAATGTAATACCAATTACAAATTTTTCACCTCCAAATATATATATACACTAACAAATATACAAAAATTATTATATTTAAGAAATAAAAAATGTTAGATCTCGTAGTTTTAGTGATAACAAACAAAATCTCGTTATTTTAGATCAAGCTATCTTTACATGTATTTATTGGAATATATTCTATATCTTGGAATATATTCTATATTATCTTCTGTATATTTTGTATTTTGTATTTTCCTTTTATCTCTTAGGTTTTCTAGTTGTATATAAACTAGTCATGTATTCATTCTTGGGAATATATCAAAACAATATTATTCCATCATTTTCTACATGGTATCACGAGCCTCTGGCATACACCACTAAAATATCCTTAACCCTAGCCGGCGCCGCCCTCCCTCTTCGCCGAGCCGCCGCTGCCATTTTCCATGGCCGCCGCCACCACTCCAGCTGCTGCCCCTGCCACTCCGATCTCCTTCAATGCTGCTGCTCATGCGCCTTTGAAGCTCACCTCCTCTAACTTTCTCTCATGGCGTCTGCAGTTCACGACCCTCCTTACTGGTCATGATCTGCTTGGATTTGTTGATGGTTCTCATCTCTGTCCGGCCAAATTAGTTACAACTGATACCACTTCAACGCTGAATCCTGCGTACACCGCCTGGATCCGCCAGGATCAACTGATATTTAATATTATCATTGGATCACTATATCCGTCATTGAACTAGTCTAACATGTGTGCTTAAAATTGATTCACGGTTCAACCAACAGCTTCTCATGTTCAATCAAAAGAAACATATTTACAAAAAAAAATTTGTTTTGTTAACTCTATCATCATCGGCCAACATTCATCATTCTCCTTATTCACACAACACAACACAAACACAAACACAAATACAAAACATAATGATATGCATGAATACGAACTATATGCAATAAACTAAATCGAATGAATGCAAAACAACAACACAAAAAAAACTAATCTACCCCCCATACTTATCCAAAGCATTTCCCTCAATGCTTTAGAACAATGAACAAAATGCAAAACAAGCACACAATGAAAACAAAAATAACACTCTCCTGGTTGCATATTCGTCCTCTTTCTTCTTGGCAGTAATAGCTGGGACGGTAGCAGCAGGTTAGGTATATCAGTCAGGCACGACACATTGTAATGGGAAAGAAGTAAAAATTAAAATAAAGAGAAAAATTTAAACTACGCAAAAAGAAACTAAACAGCAAGGTAAAGAACTCTGGGTTGCCTCTCAGTCAGCATTAAATTTATAGTCTACAGCCCGACTATGCTGAAGCAACCATCAAAGAGCGGCTGCCGCCCATAGTAGGAATCATACGACTCTACATATGGGTTTTGATTTCTTATGCCCTCAAGCTTGGCGTGATATATGCAGTTTAAGCTTGTCGGTCCAACAATACTCTTCAAGAACTGATTATTTTGGAAGGAGACTCCGAATCTAGGCTGAAACTCATGGAGGATGTAATATTTTAGAGTTGGCATCAATGGCAAGAATGGATCTTCAAGAGGTGCACATGGAAAAACCATTGACGAATTCAAGTCTTCCGCCGTGAAGGTTTATTTCTCCTCAACTGTCACTTTTGGCTCATCCTCACAAGAAGATTCTTCAAAAAATAATTCTTATTTCTCTGGCTCAATTACTGCTTCATAATCACATGCCCATTATAACTGATCAACACAACTCGCTTCAGTCTTTTGGAGAATCTCAGAAGATGGTTCTATAAAGAGCGCAATCTGTTCATCAAGAGTACTCAAAGAGTTGATGTGGCGTTCCAAGAACTGATTTATCTCTGTCTGTTGTCGCACAATGTTTTCCAACTGAGCCACATGATCCTCATAACGCCCTATACACTCTTCTTGATACTCGGGTGGTTGGTTCGCAAAATTTTTGGGATTGAATTCTGGAGAATATTGGTGACTCCAACCCTGCAGTGAAGGATCACAATGTCAATTGTAGTCAAAATCCGCCATATCATTTAACAGGTGCATCGCACTGTTATCATCTCTTCTGAACAAGTGACTGCCAGTGGATAAAGCTACATAATCCATCCAACTTCTTGTTATCTCATCCAATCCACCATAAAAAATCTGCACTAGAGTGTAATTCGATAAATTATGGCATCGAAAGTTATTCGCCAAATCATTGAATCTCCCCCAAGCAGCATAGAAAGGCTTCAAGTATTGTTGACCAAACCTTGTGAACACCTGTCGATAATCCATCTCCAAGTACCTCACAAGTAAAAAACAACAAAATTAATAATAAATAATAAATAAATAACAATAATAATAAAATGTCTAGTCTCAAGCAAATAATCTATCATAATATTAACTAAACAGTCCCCGTCAACGGCGCCAAAAACTTGACCGGCTAAATCAGTGTGATAGGAATATACTGGTAAGCGTACCAGGTCAAGTAATAGTAAAGTGGAATGAGAGTCCAAGTATCGATCTCACAGGGACTGTAGTCAATTCTCAATAATTAATTATTTAGCTTAATCTAGACAAAATCATAAAAAGCAATTTTATTTAAATAAAATAAGAATTTATAATAAAAACTGCTTAAGAAATAAGAATTAAAAAAATTGATAAGAAAATTTAATTAAAACGAGACAACCAAGACACACGTAGGTACCGAACAAATCATGTAACATGTAGCCGATTTAGGACTCAGATTTAATCTTAGATTACGGAAATTCTCCTAACTTGTTCAAAGGTCTACTTTTAGAACAATCAAACCTACTCAAATATTTACGGATTAATCTTTCGTAATTCTAATCAAATTTGAATGCATTAAATATTTGTGAAAATTCAGTTTACACCCAAACCGCACACTGAAACCGAATTTTATTTCTATTCGGTTTTACCATGTGTTGATTATCAAAGTGATCAAAATCAATCCCTCCTCTGTTGACTTGGAATCGATTAACATGCAAGCAAACAGTTGATCAGACTATTCACAAGACAAATATAAATCTGGCAATCAATAAAATAAAATCAACTCTGAAAAATCCCAAACAAACATCCAAGTTTTCTACATAAATTTGTTCGGCCCAATCACGCCATCTTGGTTGAAAACAAACTACTCAATAATTGAAACTAGAATTCAAAAATAAAATAAAGGAAGAAGAAGAAAAGAAAAGAAAAGAAAAATCTTCTCTCCCAAGCCTTGTAGCTGCCTCCCTTGTGTTGTCTATGTTTTGGAACTTCGGAACCCCAAAAATATGATATATCTTCTATTTATATGATCCGAAACCCATGCCAATTAATTTTCTTCCAACACAAGGACTTTCTGAAACAGTCTGATGCCGGAACTCAAGCGCGAGCGAGTGGAATTCTCGCTCGTGCGCGCAATGAAAATCAGCTTTCTGGAATTGTGACTCGCGCGCGGGCGAGTTCATCGTTCGCGCGCCATGCAATTTCTGCTGCGAGCGACGATTTTCAAAAATTCATATCTCGAGTTCTAGCCGTCAGATCGAGCTGAAATTTGGACAGCAGCTTTAAACATCTTGAACTTTATTCGGAACGGTAGAGATTGGATTTGGTTCTCTCTAAAATTAAATTTGATTTTTTGAACAAAGCTGCTCCATAATTCACTATTTAACAATTCATTTTTCTTCAAAATTAACCCGAGAAGTGAAATACACAATCATATACTAAAACACATAAAAACATATAAAAACAATATGAATGCACACAAAATAGACATAAACCTATCACGAACTAATGCATACAAAATGCACTTATCACTGACCAACATTGCATGTATCAGAGAAGGATATGGAAGTTTGAAGGTGACCTGGATACAGTCAGCAAAGACCATGATTGTGTCAAAAACTAGTCGACCAAAATTAAAGGTTGATCATGTGCCAATAGCATACAAGATTAGTGCCTGATGTTTTCTGACAATTGTAGAGTTGCTGGAGGAGTACAGGTCTTCACAGCTGTCTTGTGCAAACAAAGTAGAGGGAGGTAAGCTTAGCAGCAGAAAACTTTTGCGGGTGAGCTGGAAACTTGGTAACAAAACCACCAGTGATGGCAGAATTCATCACATCCAAAGTCAGCAGCTCAGTAGCATCGACATTGGGAGACTAAAAGAACACATTGATCACATCAGGGATAAATTCAACCAGTTGTCCTCTCACATAAACTTTCCCATACTTAGCATACCTCGGGTCCTTCACAGCTTCAGTCAAATTGCTGTAAAATTCCAAGACCAGCGGTCTACATTAAGGAATAGCATATGTCACTGCAGCAAACATATTCCTCATTTTGAAAAAGTTTAACAAGTTTTGCTCGTCATATGCAACCAAATCAATGTTGTGATTGTAACGTCCTGTATTTTTAAACTTTAACATTAACTAAGATGCGGAAAAACGTGGGTAAAATTTTTCAAAACAAAAGTGCACGGAATACATCGCAGTAACTCGATCAACATTAAAAATGAAATTTAAAATCTAAAATGATAACATTAAAAATCCCATCACTAACATGCACAAAATATTTGAAACACGGATGAGACCCTACAAGCAAAGACGAGCTAAAATATGGCACGTCAAAACTTACTACTAACAAAATGATTTAGAACTAATAGTTTAGAATCTTAAGAGGATAAGGGAATGTGAGTTTCAATAACTAAACTATGCACAGAAAATACCTTTAAAATATTCGAGGAACCGACATAAAACTATCAAACTGAAATAAACATTAAAAAGATTTAATACTTGAAATCCTTAAAACCCATCAATAAAGACTGACAATAAAATAACGTAACACCATAATATAGTTTGAACATATGAAAAACTTCTTTCTCAGAGCTGCAGAAATGTTGTGTCATGCAATGTGTTCGCCTCTTGGACTATTCAGCCAAACTGCCACAGCCTTTAAATCACAACTTCATAATCTAGTTGCACCATTCAAGTATAGTGAGTCCAAAAACTCAACAAGATTAAAAACATGCATATCATTAACGTAAAAGCTTCAAAAGATTTTAAACTTGAAAAAAAAACTTGGACATTCATAACATAATGTCTTGAACTTGAAAAACTTAAACTTAAACATCACGATACTTTAAACTTAAAAAAAACATTAAACATGATCTTCAAAACTCTATGAAATGCAAAGAAATTAAACATAGAAATCTTCATACTTAACATAAAGAACTTGAAAATAATCTTCATGCATTATTACATAACATTACTACTTCGTTCCTTTATGAAATATATTCAATTAAAATCATATGAAAATCATGAGACTTGAAATGACATCTTAAATGAACATAACATAAAGACTTATCATTTTGGGGTGATGAAATACATGCATTTGTGGCAACCATCATGTGAGCACATATTTTGGGAAGGCACTTTCAGAGCTCATCCCGAAAATCCAAAACCCTATATTGAGCACATGTTTTGGGAAGGCACTCCCGGAGCTCAACCAGGTAGTCCAAAACCCTGTATCTTAATTTGAGCACATATTTTGGGAAGGCATTTTGGGAGCTCATCCCAAAAATCCAAAACCCTGTATTAATCCGTCTCGTTTTGCCACCACAAATTTACATACAACATCAAAATATTTTCCATGTAACATATCATATCATCATGCTTCATCATCTTTCATTTCATCATAACTTATCATTTCATCATATCATTTCATTCATTATGACGTATCATTGAAACATCGTAATTTCTGTCTTAACTTTCATTTCATGAACATAAATCTTTACTCGATAAATTCATGCATATTGTAGATAATAACAATCATACTTTCATATTGAACATAGGTTTCATGAATGAAAATTAGACATGTACATGCATCACATAACGTAAGCGGTCCACGTAAGTCGTCTTTTCGTTCTTGACCTTAAACCTTATAATTTTTTTGCGTAGGAACTCTTAGACATATTTTAGAAGCCTTAAAAGATCATAACGATGAATTTAAGACCCTAAAATAACATTGAAAAATGTTAAAATTTGAAGATTAGGCGCGGGCGCGCATGCCCTGGGCAAAGATAGCGCGGACTCCCTGTAGTTGCAGCGCGTTGATGCTGCTTTTTGGACTTCTTGCACTCAGAATTTGGAAAAGTGGTAAATATAAAAGTTGTAGATCTTTGTCGTAAATTTACAATTCCACTAATTTCACCCCATTTTGAGTTTTCAGTAAAACTTTATGCTTATTCTCCCAAGATGGGTCAGTGTAGATATTTCAAAACAACCGATAGATTTTGGGGTGATTTTGGCCAAACTTCCAAACGGATTTGGACGGAACTTAAAACATGAAAGTTGTATATATATTAGGTAGCTTTCAAATAAAATTAACCTCATATCATTTGGATTAGTATACTAGTCTAAATCCTCAAAATTATAACGAGTGTTGCTAATCCGAAACAATCCAGCACATGAAACATTTCAAAGCTTTATCCTGAAAACTAACTCAACGCTTCAAACTATGATATTTTCTGCTACACTTGATATATACTTTGAATAAAACATCCCTTGAAACCTCAAGAACACATCAAATTTTAAAAGAAACATGAATCTCTTGAATCAAACTCAAGAACTTGACAAGAACGACTTATGCTTCACGATTTCATACTATCAGATAACATGCTCTCTAAACCCTTAAAATCATGAGAATAAAAACATCAACATGAATTTTAATATCAAAATATTTATACTCTTGAATGGGTTTTAAAACAGTAAAAACTTGTACTTGCCTTTGTTCTTCGAAGAATGGAATCAATTTGGACTTGTAGAGATCTAGATTTATTCAAACAGAGGCAACCAAAGGAAGACGAAATCCATAACATTGTTCTGTTGTTCTTAAGCTCAAAATAACACCTTTACATGGTGAGAAAACACCAAAAACCGAAGATAAAATAAAGGAAGAAAGAGAATAAAAAATCTGTGTAGAAACATATTACAAAAAGGCTTTGATCTAGGCTGAAACGTCCACCAAAAATAGCAATTCATAGTTCAAATCGGAGTTTGGACACCGGATGAAGAAGTTATGATCAAAATACAGCAGCTGTGCAGAGGAAGGCGAGCTGAACGGGTTTGGAGATTGGGAATAGAAAAGGGAGAGGGAGGCGGGTGCGTGACATGAGAATAGAGGAAAATAAATAAAAGGTTTGACGTTTATGTTTAGGTGTAAAACTCTTGGGCCTAAAGTAAGCCCAATAACTATAAATACTCACAACTTTCTATAAACTTCTAAAATTAAAGTTTAAGCCCATCTCTAAAAATAAAAGACTGCAGAATTACATAACATCAAATTAATGAACACAATATTTAAAACATAAATTTTAATACTTAAAAACTCAACTTCGAATTATAAAATCTCACGCATAATAAATAGCATGTGAAACCTTTTTAAACACAATATTTTAAATCATTAAAACATCACATAAAAACATTTATTTAGTAATAGCCTTTAAATCATAAATAAAATAAATCATGAAATTTTATTTAAAATCCTATTAATACTCGTGACTGGATTTATGGATTTTTCGGTCTTTACAGTGGTCTTCATAGAAGTCACTATTGGTATAGTGTTGCTAATCGTTAGCAGCTTTCTCAGAATAAAAAGAAGAAGAGTAGTAGCAGCTAATCTTGTAATCTTCAGTCAAAGCAGCATCCAAGGTGTTGTCAGGGGTGTCAGCAGCACCTTTAAAAACATCTTCTTCAGAACCACTATCATCTTCAGAGGTCTCACCCTCTAAGGCTTTTCCAGCATCCGAGGCTTCAGTAGATTCAGAGCTGGAACTATCAGATTGATGAGGACAATTATCAGTATACTCCTGCATCATCTCTTCATCAGGTTCATCCTCTGAGGCAGGAGGAGTGACAACAGATTTCTGGCTCTTTGCTTGCTTTAAAATAGCCATGAACTTGGCTATGGAAGCTTCTTCATCATCAAAAAATGCAGAGAAGCATCACCAACAGATTTTCCTGAATCAGAAATTGAAGCAGAGGAATCTTCAGTAACAGTTGCGGTTGGAGTCTCTGACTTAGTAGAATTAGTTTCAGACGAGGAATCATCCTCTGATTTACTTTCAGCAGCAAATGAAACCGAGATGGCATTCCCTGTAGGTCCCCGTGAAATTTCTTTTCCTCTTTTACGAGGCACGAGCTTGAAATCCTCATCTGAGCTAGCATCACCGGAGGAATATTCGTTGTCCACCAGAGAAGGTCGAGATGATTGACCTTTACTGTGAAATCTCTTTGAAGCAGTGTAGTCGGGATTATATGCTGTCTGTAGTTTGGAACGAAGAGTCAAGGGTTTCGGAGGAAACAACTTATTGAGTACAGACATATCTGGCAAATCTTCAACATCCAGCGCATTTCCAGGCTCTCCTGGTGCAATAGTGATAAGTGCAATTTATGCACTTAATTTATATATGATTTGGCTTGACTTTTGTGATGTATCGAGTGGCTATTATGTGTATTATTTTTTGTTTTTAAGAGTTTCAAGGATTGGTGCAAAAGTAGCAAGAAGAAGTGGAAGGATGCATTATGACGTACCAAATTCAGAAAATTACTGGGAATTATTGAGGAATCAAAATCCGATCTTCACCGTTCATAATATATTTTATTATGTTTTAAAGCTACTGTCAAAATTTCAGCTCAATCCGACGGTTAGATTGTGAGATATGAGTTTTTAAAAATTGTCGCGCGATGCAGATTTTCATACCCCGAGAGGCATGTGCGGGCGCCCCTCTCTTCAGGCGTGAGTGCGCCATTGCGAAAGTCAGTTTTTGGTTTTTTCGGGAAGGAAACCTTTGGAATTTTGTGGGTTTTTATTTATTGTATTTGAAGCACAAATAAGAGGGATTCTTTTGCACACAATTGAGGGAGAAGCCGCCGCATAGAGAGAAACACATCAAGGATCGATCGAGAGAAGATTTTGGAGACTTTGGAAGAGAAAATTCTGCACAAGTTGGAAGAACATCAAAGAACAAAGACGAAGATAGATCGTCCGGACATGGAAGATCGAATATTTGGATTTGTTTTCTTTCTCTTGAATTTATATTATTGATTTGATGTCTAGTTTCATGAATATGAATTGGTTTCAACTATTTTTTATTATGAACTAAACTTTTTAAGTCTAGAGGTTGATGTAGCCTGGTCAAGACATGTTTATGAATTTTTGATTTTATTGAATTGAGTTCTTCTAAATTAATTGTGATTCTAGTTTTGAAAGTCTTTTCAATTTACTGGCCATAAATTGATTTGTCATATTTATTTAGAATCAGGCACTCGGAAGAGGGGATTTCGAATAGGATCAAAAGAATTCACACTATTAATTGTTTATTTATCTCGGGAGAGCTTATAACTTTAATAGAGCCTAGAAAAAACATTGTTTTACACATATCATTAAAATTAGAATCTTAATAGGGATTAGTTAGGAATGAATATTGTCGAGATCAGGTGATATCAAAACCTCTAGACTATTTCTCTTTGATTGATAATCTCTTAAGGATTGTGTGTGCGCGCGCTTTACAAACATGATTATTAATTTAATTTGTCAGCAAATCTCTAAAGTTTAATTTTCTAAAAAAAATTAAGACTCTTTTAATTACAAGTATTGAATATTTTCAATTAAATCCTTGTGGGATCGACACTCTCTCTATCACTATATTAAAACTTGACACTCGTACGCTTGCGAGTATTTTTCACAACAAGTTTTTGGGCCGTTGCCGGGGAATAAATTTTGATTTTGTTTAGTCTTGTTACCAATTAGTATAAGTTTTAATTTAGAGTTTTTTTAATTTTTTTAGTTACTAAATGAATTTTTTTTGTTCGTTATTGCAGTTCATGCGAAGATCTCAAAGTGAAAATTCTCTACTGTTTGATCCGGAGATCGAGAGAACTGCACGTTCTTTGAGAAGAATTAGAAGAGAAGAAGTCAATAACATGGCTGAAGAGAATGTGAATCAAGCTCCCCTGGTGCCATTAAGAGATCACTTCCGGCCGACGATCCAGGCTCACTATTCTGGAATCGCTCGAGGGACTATCAATGCTAACAATTTTGAGCTAAAGCCTGCCTTGATCAACATGGTTCAACAAAACCAATTTAATGGGAGCGCCACTGCTGATCCTCACCTAAACCTACGCACTTTCTTGGAGATAACCGATACGGTAAAAATTAATGGTGTGTCTGAGGATATTATACATTTACGCTTGTTTCCTTTTTTTCTCAGAGATCAAGCAAGGAGTTGGTTGCAGTCACTGCCGTTGGGAAGTATAACTACATGGGAGGAGATGACAGTGAAATTTCTTGCAAAATATTTTCCACCTGCCAAGTCCACCCAATTGAAGATCAAAATAAGCACTTTCAGGCATATGGATTCTGAACAGCTCTACGAGGCGTGGAAAAGGTACAAAGATTTACTTAGACGTTGTCCTAACCACAATTTTGCAGATTGGGAACAGATCGAGTGGTTTTACAACGGACTAAATGCGCCTACAAGGATGCCTGTGGACTCTGCTTTTGGAGGTACCATATTTGCGAAGGACCCTGTACAAGCCTACGATATGCTGGAACAGATGACAATCAATAGCTTTCAATGACCATCTGAGTGTATGGGAGTCAAGAAGCCAGTTGGAGTGTATGAAGTGGATCCTCTCACATCTATCACTGCCCAATTATCTGCACTGACTACAGAGGTAGCTGCGTTGAATAAAGTGAGTGTTGCAGAACCAGCAGGTGTTCCGGGTGCTATGGACAAATCTCATCATTCTGAACAAGTGCAGTACATAAATCAGAGAGGTTATGGAGGCTACAGAGGTAATCCTGTTCCAAATACTTATCACTCGAGTTTGCGAAATCACGAAAATTTTTTATATGCTAAAAATAATAATGTGTTGAATCCTCCGGGGTTCATTACAAATAAGGGTGAAGGTAAGCCTCCTTTGGAGGATGTTGTTAGTACTTTTGTGCAGGAATCGAGTAAGAGGATGGCGAGGACTGAGACTCGCCTAGACAGCTTAGAGACGCACGTGGCCAACATGGGTGCGGTGTTGCAATCCATGGAGACTAGCATTGGACAGTTGGCGAACGCACTGAAAGATAACAACCGCGGCCAGTTCCCAAGTAATACTGAGGTGAATCCCATAGAACACTGTAAGGCCATAGAGTTGAGGAGTGGGAAAGCAATTGGAGTCCAAGAACCTGCTATTGAAGAGAAGAAAATTGAGGAAGAAGTCGAGGAGCAACAGTGTGAAACTGAGCTGAAACCGATGTACAAGCCGCCACTTCCATACCCGCAGAGATTCAAGAAGAAGGCGTTGGATGAACATTTTGCCAAGGTTCTTGAGATCTTCAAGAAACTTCACATCAATATTCCATTCGTTGATGCTTTGCTGCAAATGCCAAATTATGCTAAATTCTTGAGGGAGGTGATGTCTAAAAAGCGGAAGTTGGAAGAGTTCGAGATTGTTAAACTGACTGAAGAGTGCAGTGCTATCTTACAAAAGAAGATACCACAGAAATTAAACGATCCAGGGAGTTTTACGATTCCTTGTATTATTGGTTCTTCTAATTTTAATAAATCACTTTGTGATTTAGGAGCTAGCATTAATTTGATGTCTTTGTCTGTTTTCAGAAGTCTAGGACTTGGGGAGGTGAAGCCCACGACAATCGCATTGTAGCTCGCCGATAAATCTATCAAATATCCGCATGGAATCATCGAGGATGTTTTGGTAAAAATAGATAAGTTTATTTTTCCTGCGGAGTTTATTGTGCTAGATATGGGAGAGGATGAAAATATGCCTTTAAATTTGGGGAGACCGTTCTTGGCTACTGCTGAAGCCAAGATTGATGTTAAGAAAGGTGCGTTGACGATGGGTGTAGACGGTGATAAAGTTACTTTTAATGTGTTCAAGGAGGCTGAAAAACCATCCACGGAGAAGGTGTTCCTGATTCAACAATCAAAGAAGATGGAATGTTGCTGCGAAGTTGTGAGTGCTGTAAAATTGCCAAGAGAGAATAATCCGAAGTTGGTGAAGATGAAGAAAATGAAAAAGAGATCTAAGTTCAAGAGGATTGTTGAGTTTGTTTGGAGGGTGAAGGAGAATGGAAAAACCTCCAACAAATCGAGGGAACCGGGCTGAAAGTGGCATAGAGTCGGGCTATAGACTATAAACTAAGCGCTTCTTGGGATAAAACCCAAGCTATTTTTGTTATTTGCTTTATTTTGATTTGTTTTTATTTTTATTTTATTTTATTTTTTTTATCTTTTGTGCATGTTGAGACTAGACATCAATAATAATTTTGAGTTGTGTACGTAAAAACGTTGAAGAAGTGAAAGTTTAGACGCCACCCCTGCATGAAGAGATTTGAAATGATAAAGATGGTGCCGAGTACTGATGCTCGGTGCCCAAGGTATGTTTTCTTGTTTTGATTTACTAATATACATTGAGGACAATGCACAATTTAAGTTTGGGGGTGTGTGTGATAATTTTGAAAAATTTTCATGAGTGGTTTGAGTTAAAAGTGATGTGTATTTGTGTTGGCCTATGATGAAAATAATTTTTTGTGCTGAAAAGTTCATGTTAGCGATATTTAATCTTGAGTTCTCACTTACATGCACGAATGCCATGATTTTTGATACTCCTAGACAATTAGAGAAAAATTATGTGGATTTGTGATGTGGATTAGAGGATTTGATTCTTAACTCTTGTGATTTTTAATTGAAACTGAGGTAGATTTTTAAGAGCACAGAAGTGATTTAGGCATTTTTGAATTCGTTGAGCCTTTTTATCCATTATTCATTTGTTAGTCATATAAATCATGAAAAATCCAAAACAAATTGAGTAGATAAAAAGTTCAAAGAAAAATAATGGCGGAGAAATTAAGGTGAGGGGAGTCCTTGAAAAGAAAAAAAATGGATTGAAATTCTAGTCCAAATACAAGGCATAAAGATGGAGATGTATGGAGTAGAAGAAAGCCAAGACTAATATCTGGCAATGCAAATAAAAAATTTTAGCTACTCATCATCCTGCACAAATTGAAAATATTCAATTTCCTTTGCTTTGAATTCTGAGTCCTTGTTTACATTGATATACATATGGATGCTTATCTCCTGCTGATTATACTTGAGCCTAATGTTAACCGAAAAAGTCATGTTGATCTGTGCAATTAGAAGTTGAACTTGGTGAAGAGTGTCTTGAAACTTGAGGGTGGATTAATGAACATGTGAAGCTTAAGGATTGCATGATTTTATCAAAATTTGGGTGGGTAGATAAGATTGACAAAATCACACACAAATGAGAACTCTTGAGAAAATTAGCCTACATGTGTATTTAATCTTGGAATGTAAAAATTCGGAGGCTAACTATATTGCTCATTATTGTTTTGCTCTGAACTAGCAAAATTTTAAGTTTGGGAGAATTTGATAAGTGAAATTTATGCACTTAATTTATATATGATTTGGCTTGACTTTTGTGATGTATCGAGTGGATATTATGTGTATTAGTTGTTGTTTTTATGAGTTGCAAGGATTGGTGCAAAAGTAGCAAGAAGAAGTGGAAGGATGCATTATGGAGTACCAATTTCATAAAATTATTGGGAATTATTGAGGTATAAAATCCAATCTTAACTGATCATAATAAATTTTAGGTTGTTTTGAAGCTGTTGTCAAAATTTTAGTTCAGTCCGACGGTTAGATTATGAGATATGATTTTTTGAAAGTTGTCGCGCGATGCAGATTTTCATACCCGAGAGGAATGTGCGGGCGCACCTAACCTCACGCGCGGGCGCGCCTGATGAGAAATTTTGAGCATCCTGGAGATAGAATCACATGCGCGGGCGCCCCTCTCTTCAGGCGCGGGCCGCGCGCCATCGCGAAAGTCAGTATTTCGGGTTTTTTGGGAAGGAAACCTTTGGACTTTCGTGGGATTTTATTTATTGTATTTGAAGCACATATTAAAGGATTATTTTGTACACAATTGAGGGAGAAGCCGCCGCATAGAGAGAAACACATCAAGGATCGATCGAGAGAAGATTTTGGAGACTTTGGAAGAGAACATTCTGCACAAGTTGGAAGAAAATCAAAGAACAAAGACGAAGATAGATCGTCTGGACACGAAAGATCGAATATTTGGATTTTTTTTCTTTCTCTTGAATTTATGTTATTGATTTGATGTCTAATTTCATGAATATGAATTGGTTTCAACTATTTTTGATTATGAACTAAACTTTTTAAGTCTAGAGGTTAATGTAGTCTGGTCAAGACATGTTTATGAATTTTTGATTTTATTGAATTGAGTTCTTCTAAATTAATTGTGATTCTAGTTTTGAAAGTCTTTTCAATTTATTGGCCATAAATTGATTTGTCATATTTATTTAGAATCAGGCACTCGGGAGAGGGGATTTCGAATAGGATCAATAGAATTCACACTATTAATTGTTTATTTATCTCGGAAGAGCTTATAACTTTAATAGAGCCTAGAAAGAACATTGTTTTACACATCATTACAAGTAGATTATTAATAGGGATATTGGAATTGATCTGTAATTGATAAACTCTATTTGATACTCGGGAGAGGGAAATAGTATAATCTATGTGCTCTTGGTTATTAATTGAAATGAACTCATGAAAATAGATTAATTAGGAATGAATATTGTCGAGACCAGGTGAGATCAAAACCTCTAGACTATTTTTCTTTGATTGATAATCTCTTAAGGATTGTGTGTGCACGCGCTTTACAAACTTCATTATTAATTTAATTTGTTAGCAAATCTCTAAAGTTTAATTTTCTAAATAAAATTAAGACTATTTTAATTAGAAGTATTGAATATTTTCAATTTACTCTTTGTGGGATCGACACTCTCTCTATCACTATATTAAAACTTGACACTCGTACGTTTGCGAGTATTTTTCACAACAAATAGAGTCCAAAAGAACAGGTTCCTCAGCAATAGGAACAATAGCCTGCTCAATAACGGGGTGTGGTGACTAGGGTGTTGTCACACCTTGAGCATCATCTTCCTTAAATCCCATCTCAGTGTGGATATCATGAGAATCAAATTGTTTTCTTGCCATTCGATTTTGATAAAAACAGAGAGTTAATTAGGGCAAAACAAAAGAAGCAATGGTCGAGAGCACACAGAGAGAGGATGATTAGAAATTCAAAAGTGTGATAAAGATATTCTGAAGATATGATCACAAGTTAATATAACGCCTATACTCCTTCACTCCTCAAATTTTTGGCCACGCACACATCACCTCACAACGGTAATATCCCTAATAGTAAAAAAAATCATTTAATTTTGGTAAAAAAAAATTCAATTTTAGGTAATAATTTTGGCCCAAATAATTTACCAAAAATTTCCAAAATTAACTCCTCATCAGAATACAAATCCAATGAAACAAAATCAATCACATTCAAATTCAAAATTTCAGTGGATAGGTAACATCACTAAATTTTTGTTTAATTAAAACTTTAAACTTCTCAGACAAATATATTCACACAAAAATGAATGTCCTAAATATGTCTAAAACAGAGTGTGACAAAAAAAATAAAAAGCAATCACATGCAAAATGTATGTTGACAAGTGAGGTGTTATCGACGATGTTGGAAATATCTTGCAGCAACATTAATGTAGAAGTGGTAGCCTGCACACTAAAAGAACGGTCTTCAAAGATCTCATTTAGGTAGTTTTTTCCATTTTTTTCTAAATTTTCATTCGACTTGATGATCAAATTAATTTTCATTGATAATTTCATCAAGTTGAGCTTCTGAATTTGCAAAATCATTGTCCTCTAAGATCCTCAACCACGCGCTTGTCCTCTCCTTGTGTCCTATGAGCTTCTTTCCTTCGTCTATGCAAAGTTCTTTCTATCTCCGGGTCGTATGGAAATTCTTCTTCCGAAGAGTCACCTGAAAGCATGAACAAACCCGAGAAGCACTGGGGGAAAGAATAAAAATAAATAAATTAATAAATAAAGTAAAAAGAAACACAAATAAATTAAACGCCCTTCCCCGGAAACGGCGCCAAAATTTGGTAGCGCTTAATCGTGTCACGCCCAAATTACCCAACTCAACTCAGATAAATAAGATATGCAGTAGTTAGAGTAGGGATCGTTCCCATGAGGAAAGGGAAATTTAATGTGTTCTAAAATAAAAGAAAGGGGGTTTTGAATTTTTGAGATTAACTACTGAAAATTTAAGCAATATAAAATTCAAGTTTATCACTAACATGCAAGATTAAACTTATGACGAAGAAATCAATGAGAAACAAGCCTTGGTATCGGTCGACTACATCCTTGATATCATTCATTCAATCATCGATTAACTAAAAATAATTAATCCTACCAAATATTCATCATTGAAAATTAAATTCATATTTCACCTTAATCTTAGTTAATTAGGCACCAGCGTTCTAGATTAACCCTTACCAATAAATCAACCCGGATACCATCGATCTAGATTTAAATTTAAGGTAGAATTCAAATGAGTAAAACTGATGAATCTAGACAACACAAATACCAGCGATTGTATTTAATCTAGTCAATTGTTGTTCCTACGATTTAACAAATTCACCAGCAAAAAATATTTAACGCAGTTGCTTCACAAATTAGATGGTTCAAACAATTACGGATTTGAATTCTAATTTAGCAGTAGATTGTATAGCAAAATCCTAGGGTGATCAATCCAAAATTCCCACATACAAGCATGAAATAAAACAGAACAACTTTTGATACTCAAATAAGATCAAACACTAAAAATCAAAATCTCATGAATAAACTAAATCAAAGGTTCGTCTTCCTCAACCAAGTTCTAAAACTTATCCAACAATATTCATGAATTCTACAGAAAAATTCATGAAAGATAAATTAAATCTAAGAAAAGAGAGAAGAAACCTAGCCGCCAAGATAGTTCTCCTGCCTTCTATCGTCCGAAAAGTATTCAGAATCCCCCAAGGACTCTAAAATTTGAAATATATATTTTAATTAAGGCTAGATTCCTTAAAAATAAAAATTTATAATTTAAATATTTATTCCCGAATAGCCCGTCTCGCTCGATCGGTAAAGATCGACCGATCAAGCGAGCTAAAATTCCATGCCCTACTATTTTCATATTTCTTGCGGCCGCTCGATCGGTTGAAGTCTGCGGATCGAGCGGCCCAAACTTCTGCTTCAATTTTTCACTCGCACAGCACCTTGCGCAGACCAATTCTTTCCATGCACGTTAGCACTCCCCAACAGCGCTGCTTGCGCAGTTTCTTAGCGCAAACGCGCACCAATCCTCCTCATCCGCGCTTAGTTCTAGCGCAAACCACAAACGCAATCGTGCAGCTGCTCCAATCTTCTTCCTTTCTCAAGATCAGATGCTCTCCTTCAATTCCCATGCACAAGTCTTCTCTTCTTCTTCAAGCATGCAGATGCTTTTTCCATCTTTGTTGTAAATTCAACCATTTTCCTAGCTCATTCCTAAATCAAACCACAAATTACATTAGGAACTATAAAACCAAATTTATCATTCAAAATGCATCTAATTATAACAAATTATTCCAACTAAACAAAAGAAAATACGTAAAAATCAGCTGTTAGTAGTAAGGCGCGAGATTGTGCCGATAGACTATTAAGAGCTATTGTCTGGTTATCGAGTATAGGTGTGTTGAAACCAGAGCAATTTGGGTATTACAAGTGTTGAGAATCGTAGAATTTTGGCAGCCGAGTCAAGATTATTGATCGAGCCACGTAGGTAATTTGATTTGATTTCACTATCCAGCTAAGTGCGAGTTGTAGTAGAATCGACGAGGTCGATTAGTTGAGCCCAATCAATGATGATCAGGGTGTAGCAATTAAGAAATACTTAAGATAGTATTTTGTCGGGTAGTGCTTAAGGGGATTAGTACTTGGTACAATCTCAGATCAGTCGGCGATTTGGGTAATTTAGAGTCTCTATGATTGCCGGAGATGAATAATTTGGGATTGCTGTAATCGGAAACGATTGCAATTAGACTTGTATGGTCAAATTAGGCGATAACTTGACAGTAGAGACAAGTAAAAGAGTTGGTAGTTTCCCAGGATATTGTCTTTTTCTAAGAAGAAACTGATATTGATTCCAGCAATTGCTTAATGATAGCAATCGTATACTCGGGTTGAGTAATGGAAGGGATCAAGTTTCTGTTTCATGTGAGAGTTGTCCACTAACACCTATATCAAGGGTGTCAACCGAACATTTAGACAGAGTGTTCTTGTGTTGAACCGTTATGCTGAATTCGACGAATGTTGGAAAAGCTAATGGACATTAGCAAAGAGACATCAATTGTCCGATCGTGATATATGACATTAGCTTGGATCTAATTCTCGAGAAATAGCAGGTTGTGTCACTAATTTTTCAGCGAGTGATGTGCGATGCCTCTGAAATGACTGAGATAGTCGATGATCAACTTAGTAGCCAACAAGGTTTGCCTTTGGGATTGAAGACTTTGCAAGATCGTGACGAATCAAATTCGTTCATTCCGGTCAGAAAGCCACATCCGTGAAGACTATTTTTCAAGGATATTGCATTCCAGCAATGGAAGATATTCGGATGTGTTTTGTGTGACAAGACTTCAAGAAAAAAGTGTCTCTAGGAGGGACCCGAGGACCGATGATTTAATCCTCTCAGTGCTAAGGCTGATGCGTTCAGCAAAGGCACGAGTTGACTGTTTGAATCCATTGGGATTTAGTTTTCAGGATCAATAAGTTACACCTTGTGAGGTTGGGACGGGTGGTGATGATATCATCAGAGACACTGTGATGAGTAATACTAAGTGCAATGATTGTCAAGTTTAAAGACGAGATAGGAAGTGTTTCCATATGCCGGAGCACTGTGGATTGTCTCAGTCGAGCATTTGGTAGAAGCTCGCCTTAGTCGTGATGCGTGCACAGAGATTGCAAGTTTGTATAACCATACGGGAATGCCAAAAGACATATGAGTTTTGTGGAGTGATTGAACTAGTTCAGTGATTGAGACTCCTGGGGGTAACCGGTAGTCGAGACGATGAAGTTCATCATAGGTGCGATGATAGCTTTCATCAGGGCACATTGATGAGTTATACTGAGGGACGTGAACCGTGATTAGTACTAGACTTGGTGGTCTGAGTTCCTAAGTAATGCTTTAGAAGCTTGTCGTTGCTTCAAGGGGAACATGGGAAGAATGAACCAGTCTGTGAATCATGAGAAGAAGTTACGTTGAAGTATAACCTTGTGTCGATCGAATTATCTGGAGGAGAGATTCTAGTTATGATGTGGCAAGAGCAGCGTTAGGATGAGTGTTTCCAAACTATAAGTGTTCTGCACCGAGTGTGGTTGATGAACCAGTTGGGGTTTTAATATGTTCTCGATTTGTTCCTAGATTTCGCAGACAAATCTTTTACGGGGGGGTGGGGGGAAGAATGTAGTGACCCATATCCAGAATTAAGGATTAATTGTAATTTATCCAATGATCATGTTTAGAGTAAATAAATATAGCGACCCAACCCGGATCCACTACCTAATCAGAGTTTAGAGCATAATTAAGCATGCATTAAACTAAATCGTTGCGGAAGGTTTAAATAAAATAGACCAACAGAATACAATCGGTTAAAGAAATTTGATTATACAACCCAATCTAATAAGTTTAAATAAAACCTATAGCTAATTTTGTTGTCTCCAAGGTCACTGGCCTCTCCTAGCTCCTGATGCTCAGTCCTGCACCTACAACTGTCCCGTCAAATGAGGTGTCCAGACATACAGAAAATATTTGACGTGAGCTCTAAGCTCAATACGGAAGCAATGATATATAAAACATATGCAGCACATAAGTGTATTTAAAACGAGGGTAAAATAGTACTCAGAGGCGCCATGAATATACAGGGATGGATAGCTAGTCCGTGGTGCCGCTCCTATATTCACCTATCAAATAAAGTGTTTGCTACACCGTCGTGGTCTCTCCTAGTGATAATAAAACTAGGGGCTGAGTGTCCCCAAACACGAATCCATAAGGAGTAACTCATCACCTATGGAAACTGTCTAGACTCACATCGTACTGGATGTAGTCTTACGTAAAATCATGCATGTGCTAAAGCAGTAAAAACATGGAAAACACATAGCACATGCTCATGAAACACAAATATCATATATCATGCTAGCCATCTCAGTCAGTACTTACGTAGCTTACTAAAGGCAGTCCTAGCAGTCCCACTCTAGGTTCTCAGACCTATCATCAGCTCTACAATTCAAATACCCATGCATCATTTAATAAGCTCTAAAAGCCTTAACTAAGCTATACATACTCATAAATAATTTAAGGAGATCATAGTTATACCTGCGTCCTTCGTCAGCCCACTAATGGCGACTACCAAAACACTTGGGCATCTACTGTTGTAGCTCCGCAGCTACGAGCACAGATCCGCTACTATGTCAGGCACTGTTTGACTATGCTAAAATATATTTTCTACTCCAACTCTAAAATAAGAGTACCCAAAGCCCTAAAATAGAGCCATCTGGGCGAAGGAGAGGAAAATTGTGCGAGTTGAAATGAACTCCTCGGCCCTCTATTTATAGAGCATGATCGGATCGTCCGATCATGCGTTCGGATCGTCCAAACTCGATCGAAGCCTCCGATTCCACATCGGACCTTCCAATCTGTGCCACGTGTCAATCACTCTCACATGCAACCATACACCTGTCCTGTTACAATCGGAGCCTCTGATCCTGTTCGGAGCGTCCGATCTCCTGCTGACATCGCCAGTGACGTAATATTTCAGGACAGCTGGCAGGAGGGGTTTGGAGCCTCCGAACTCCGTTCGGGCCGTCCGATCATCTTCGAAGCTTCTCGAATATTTTTGAGTGTTTTGGATCCATTTTTGAACTCCGTTAATTCATCTAAAATTTCCTTAATCATATTTTACTTACTCTAAACATGATCATTGGATAAATTACAATTAATCCTTAATTCTGGATACGGATCACTACACCTCAACTACTTAGTAATTAGTCAGAACTCCAATTAAAGTAGCAACTATTAGGCTGTAAAAAATATTTTTCATATAAACCTGAGTGTATACTGGTCGATGGTTACAAATTATCAAACACATCACATAATAGTATGAATGCATGAATGTAAAATACCTAAAAATCCTAAAGATGCACATGCATGTTTAGGTATTGTCTTAGGTGTTGGCAACACTCTGTTTTCTATTTATAATGAACACATACTGAGAGACTTCCTTAGACTGAAGAATCTCTCAAAATCCAAAGCTTTTGTGAATGTATCAGCTAATTGGTTGTTAGTTCCAACAAACTCAATGCAGATCATGCCTTTCTCGACCAAATCTCGAATGAAGTATGTCTAATGTCAATGTGTTTGGTTCGAGAGTGTTGTACTGGATTTTTGGATATGTCAGTGGCCCTAGAATTATCACAGTACACTATGAGAGTTTCACTTTTAATACCATAATCATTCAACATTTGATTCATCCATTGGAGTTGTGAGCAGCAACTACCTACAGTAACATATTCAGATTCTGTCGTTGAAAGAGACACACAGTTTTGTTTCTTACTATACCATGATACTAAGTTATTTTCCAAGTAAAAAAATCCTCCTCTGGTGCTATTTCTCTCATCTAGATCCCCAGCCTAGTCAGCATCACTAAATCCTACCAAGTTTGAGTTGGTTTCTTTAGTGTACGACAAACCCAAATTCAAAGTACCTGCCACATATTTCAATATTCTTTTTACGACCTTTAGGTATGTAACTTTTGGGTTAGACTGGTATCTAGCACACAAACAAATACTAAACATGATATCAAGTCTAGTAGCACTCAAATATAAAAGACTTCCAATCATGCTTCTGTTGAGGGTGTTGTCAACACCTTCGGCAACATCGTCCCTCGATAGTTTTTCACTAGACCCCATAGGTGTACGCATGTGTTTAGTGTTGTCACTCAAAAACTTTTTCACCAAATTTTTAGCATATTTACTCTGACACAAAAATATATCATCATGCATTTGTTTCAATTACAATCCCAAGAAATAATTCAACTCATCAACCATGCTCATCTCAAATTTAGAATACATGCACTTCAAAAATTCATCAACAAGTTTTTCACATGAAGCACAAAAAATTATGTCATCTACATAAACTTGGCAAATAAGAATATTACCTTGAGACTTTTGCACAAATAAAGTCTTATCAACTTCACATCTCTTGAATCCAAGATTGAGCAAGTATTCAGTTAACCTTCCATACCATGCACGTGGTGCTTGCTTCAATTCATACAATGTTTTTTTCAACTTATAGACATAATCAAGATGATTTGGATCCTCAAACCCTTTAGGTTGTTTCACATATACATCTTCATTCAAGATCTCATTCAAAAAGGCATTTTTTACATCCATTTTAAAAAAGTTTCATACTCATATAACATGAAATAGCAAGCAGAAGTCGGACACACTCGATATACCCTTGAGCTACCAACCTTGATTTGTTTCTTATGATGTTTCCTAATTCATCAGTCTTATTTTTGAAAATTCATTTTGTTCCTATAACATTACCATGATCAGGACATGGAACCAGATTCCAAACATCATTCCTAACAAACTGTTCTAGCTCCTCACGCATAACATTGACCCAAAATTCATTTTTCAAAGATTCTTCAACCTTTTTGGGTTCAATGTTTGACACAAAGCACGAAAATATTACTTGAGAATACGTAGAGCTCATGTAGATCAGTCCATCCATTTTTCTATAATCTACCTTCTCTTTCTTTCGGGTTTGCATGTATCCATGTACATCTCCAATGACCTGTGAAGTTGGATGATTCTTCTGAATTTTATTAGGTACATTCTTACCAAATTCATTTACTTCACTATTCTCATCCTCATTCTCATCAGTGATCTGTTCAACTTTTGTTTCTGGAAATTCTGCAGAAGGTGTTGTCACAGGTGTTATGACACCTTGGACAACATCTGAATTTCCAAAATTTTCAAGAAAGTCATCAAATTCGTCCTCAGCAGTTTTCTTCTCCAGATCTGCAAAATCATCAAACACAACATTAATAGACTCAAATAGTCTTTGTTCACAAGTTAAACATCCTATAGGCTCGGCTATTTGATGAATATCCTAAGAAAACACATTTATCACTTTTTGCATCAAACTTAGCAAGATGATCTCTATCATTCAAAATGCAACATACACATCCAAACACATGAAAATACTTAAGGTTTGGCCTCTTTCCCATGAGAATTTCATAGGATGTCATAGTAGAATCATTCCTTAAATATACCTTATTTGAAATATGACATGCAGTGTTTAAGGCTTCTATCCAAAAACGTTTTTAAATATTCTTTGAAATTACCATCACTCTTGCCATCTCTTGCAAGGTTCTATTATTTCTTTCAGCAATTCCATTCTGTTGTAGAGTTTTAGGAGCAGAAAATTCATGAGAAATATCTTTCTTATAACACAAACTTGCAAAAAAAGAGATTTCGAACTCCTTACCATGATCATTGCGAATTTTGAATACCTTCAGGTTGTGTAGATTCACAATCTTAGTGAGCAGTTTCTTGAAGGAATCAAATGTGTCTGATTTTTCTCTCAAAAAATTTATCCATGTATATCTTGAAAAATCATCAACACAAACAAAAGAGTATTTCTTACCTCTGAAGCTTTCAACATTCATTGGACCCATCAAGTCCATATGTATAAGCTCAAGACAGTGTGTTGTCTCAGATGTTGGCAACATCAGGTGCAACACCCTGGTCTGCTTCCCTTTTTGACATGCTTCACACACAAATAGAATTCCATATTTTAAATTAGGCATACCTCTAACAGCATCAATCTTACTCAAGTTCTTCAAAGTCTTGAAGTTTGCATGTCCCAAATTTTGATGCCAAAGGTTGAATTCGTTCACCTTTGTATGCCTACAAGACATCTCTTCTCCAAGTTGATAACAATTATCAGATGACCTAGTACCTGTCATCCCACACATATTAGAATTATCAAAAAATTTGCATAATTTCTTATCAAATTTCACATTCAAGTTATCATCACAAAGCTGGCTAATGCTTATTAGATTTTTTGTCAATTCCTTCAACATGAAGCACGTTGCGAAGCTTAGGCAAACTAGCAAAATTCAGTGTGTCTTTTCCAATAATATTTCCATTCGAACCTCCTCCATAAGTAACTTTCCTACTTTTTTGTTCAACATAATCAATGAGAAACCTTTTGGAACCTGTCATGGGACGTGAGCTACCTCTATCAAAGTACCAAGCCTCTGAAACATTAGTTCTCAAAGCAGTATAGATCATATAATAATGAATTTTAGATTTTGGTACCCAAATCTTTCTCACAGTAGATCTGTTCCTGGAGATGTTGTGGGAGGTGTTTTGCAACACCTTAGATGCAGATCTTTGTCTATATACTTTCTGCAGATTAAAACAGTATGGTTTGATATGACCAGGTCTATGACAGTAGTGACAGATAAACTTACGTTTTCTTTCAGACCTTATAGGAGCAGTATGTTGTGGCTTTGATTTTGGTGGATCGGTTGTTGTGACCTTTTTGGTTGAGCTTCCAGTACAGCTACTTTCTTTGACAAATACAGGAGCTTTTGAAGAATCACCAACCTCAAATTTTCTATTTTCAAAACCCAATCCAACCTTACCATCTCTTTCCATCATGAGCAAAGAATCAAGCTTGTGTGTTCTTGAATTAAACTTGGCCAGTCTCTCGAGTTCTTCCTTTACCTGACACAATTTCAGGTCCTTCTTACTCAGCACAACTTCAAGTCTTGACACAGCAGCCTCAAATCGGTATTTTCTTTTGAAAAAATAGTATTCGACTTATTCCTTTCAATCCAGTCAGCATACATCTCTTCATACATCATACAAATATCTTCTAGAGTCAACCCTTCATCACCTGCATCAGGATTACTCACATTATCAGCAGTAAAAAAAAAACTTAAATATATTAACCTTTGGGAGATGTTGCGGCCAGGTATGGCAACACCTAAAAGATTGACTTAAAAAAACTTCTTGCTTTCCAGTAAAGCTGACAGAGCTGTGTGAATTTCTTCATCTTCATGTTCTTAATCTTTTTTAGACTCTTCATCACTCAAGGATGTGTTCATTCTTTTCCGAAGATTATTTGCACATTCATTGGAATAATGTCCAAAACCTTGACATGCATGACACTATACAGTGTAAATCTTCTTTGAAGTAGACTTATTCTTTCCTTCTAACATCAGTCGAGGCTTCTGAGGATCATGAAACTTCCTTGGTGACTGATCTGGTCCAGCGATTCTTAAAGTCTTGTTAAAAAACATTGCAGTCTTAAGCTTCTAATCAGGCTACTTGATCTCCTTCATCTTTTTCAGATAGTCATTGAACTTTTTTGTGATGAGTGAGATCGTATCATCCTCTAGGTCATATTGAAGAAATTATTTTCGGAATTGAACAAAGTCCTCATACGAGTCATTTGAAACTTGAAAAGCTATAGACTTGCTTTTGTCCTTCTTCTGTGCATTAGTATTCATCTCAAACACTTGAAGAATGCTTATCATTTTTTTCAAATTCATATTTGAAGTGTCTTTTACTTCTTCAAGTGCCCAAATCTTCCCATTAAATCTTTCCAGCAGTGAACTAGTAACCTTATACACAAGTCTTTCATTAGCAATCGGTTCTCCAAGAGTGAATGCTTCAGTGACTAACTCTCAAAGACGCTGATCATATTCAGATATCGTTTCATCATCATTCATATGGAGGTTCTCGAATTTTGAATTTAGTAGTCTCATCCTTGTTCTTTTGACACTCTCCGATCCTTCACGATGTTCTTGTAGACTATCTCATGCATCCTTGGTAGTAACACAGTCAGCAATAAGCCCGAACATTCTCATGTCCACGCTTGAGAATATAGCATTGATAGCCTTAGCATTAAAGCTTGAGATTTGTGCCTCCTCGGTTGTCCATTGGGTTTTTGGTTTTATGATGTAGTCACCTTCTTTGTCCACAATTTTTGGTGCAGTCCAACCGGTAAGTATACTTTGTCATGCACGTTCATTCATAGCTTTGATAGTGAATCGCATCCTTGTCTTCCACAAGGCATAGTTAGTGCCATCAAGATTTGAAAGTTTCAAAAAAGAATTTGTTTTAGTAGATAAGTACATATTATTCCCTGAAAATAAAAATCAACCAGGATCAGTTCTTAGTGTATCAAGAATGTGGCTCTGATACCACTTGTAAGGAATAATTGGTTGCACATAAAATCAGATTCAGATGTTGTCACTAGGTATTGGCAACATCTTCAATAACATGCAGCGGAATTTATGAAAAAAAACAATCAACCAAATAAATAGACTCAAATATTTAAACAAAAATATAAAATACTCTTACAATGCCTTAGGGCAAAACTTTCACTAAAAAAATAAATCAAAAAGTTTTACAAACCCTAAAACTAGTGAATTATTGTAAAAGTCAATTTTCTCAAAACATGTGAGAAAATAAAGAATAAAATATCTCCTAAAAATTCTATGTAAGATAGAATAAAGAAAAGACAATAAGGAGATGATCCTTGACGACTAAAACCGAGAGCAACACAACAACGATTCAATCTTCAATGCTCTCAAAACCTTCAAGTCGATCAAGTAAAGTAGCACAAACAAAGTCTAAAACCCAAGCTTTAGAAATTTTCAAAGTGTACGCTCAAACTCTCAATCTCGGCTCTTCTCATGTACACGCTGTGAAACCCGGATTTTTAAGGGGTACAAGATATTAAAATCTTGAAGGTGATTGTACTAAGATAAATTAATATCAAGAATATTTTATTTTTTCAGGTTTGCATATCGAGATAATATTGGAAATAGAATGTATATTCAGATTTATATTTATTAATTTTGTGAGATATTTAGTTTACAAAATTAAGATAAGTAATCAAGATATATATGGAATAAAATCTTGGGAGATATAATTTCCATTCAAACTTTGATTATCAGTATCTTAGTCTATCATTAACTCTTTTGAGTGCCTATAAATACAGACTCAAGTTTCATAATTTTTACGTTCAGAAATCTGCTATTTTTCTCTCCATGTTTTCGAAGCAAGGCTGAAAATTTGCTTAGAAATCTACCCATCTTCTTTCCTTGTTTTCGAGAGTAAAAGCTGCCACCTTGAGTCAATATTTTGTCCACCTTTACCTATATAGTTTGAAAGTCAAGGATTTTATTTTGAGTCTTACCTTTCTTCATTACACGTGGATTTGTATTGGGAATCGTGAAGTGATAGTGTTTGAAGGTCAATCCAACAATCTGTCAATTTTTGAAAAGTAGAATCTGAATTTCGAGAGATTTGCTTCTTAAGTTTCGGTCCAGGCTTTGCAAGATTATTGATTTCTGTACACATCTGCGGTAAGTGGGCTTATGTTTTAAAATTATTATGTATGATTTAAAAATTCGATCGATCATGCTAATCGTTGAAATTTTGTTATTTAATATTGTTCATGATAATGTTTTGCTGAAAATATGTTTTGACACTGTTATGAATCGAATTAGAAGTGGGAAGGGAATTTTCGAACCATGTTATGTTATGTCCCTGATACGGTGGGTATAATAATCGTTCTATGATCTCACCCCTTAGAGGGATTACATATAGGGGATTGATCAGTTAGCCACGAATAATAAGAGGAATTTTAGTGTCTGGCCAAAGTTATGTTATGTTATGTTATGTCATGTCAATTATGTTATGATGATGTTCATTCTATGCTATGTTAAGACATTATATGAAATGTTTACGCTTTGAATTATGCTATGAATTTTTGAAATAAATATATATATATATGTATATATTTGATATGATCGATCGGCCCCCACTTGCTGATTGTTTCCCAAAACACTCACCCCTTACTTTTCCCTTCCAGATGATGGAGATGATGATTTAGTGGAACGTGAACAAGATATGTTTTGGGGATGGTGATAGATGATCAATAAGACTAAATTTCGTTATTTTTATTATTGGGATTTTCGCATTAATATTTTGTTATTAAGTTTTTAGACGCTTCCGCAGTTGTTTTGTTATTTTGGATTTATCGAGTTGTAAAGACGATGTTTTGGAGTTTATTTATGATAATATGCTGGTTTGGTTTATACTGTACTACGAGGCTGGTTGTTTTATAATTTGTGTAAATTTGAAACAATGCCGGTGGCACGTCTCGGTCTCGGGGCGTGACATTAAAGTGGTATCAAAGAAAAACCAGGTTCATGGTCGTGATGGGATATTAGTGTTGGAAAACGTGTTCAGATCAATCAAGAATTGATACCCGGTGCAGCGGAAGTTTAAAAATTTTATTTTATTATATGGAACGATTCCATATCAAGGGTATCAAAACTTTTACGATTAAATATGTGTTAGTAAAACAAATAATCACAATTAAATATTTTATCTTAAAATCTCGAAGTGAGATTATGGACACCAACAGAACTTAATCTGCTCTTCTTGTAAATCCCGGGAACCGATGGCGTCACGATCAATCACCGGAATTAGGTCCACGAACGAAAAACAGAAACCCTCTGATTGACTACACTAGAAATCAATCAGAAGTTTTACGTAGAGAATAAATAGATTTGATCTGTTAATTCGAATTGTAATTTTTCACAAAAATCACAGTTTGAATTTTCTCAAAAGGGACAGAGGAATTTTCGAAAAACCTCTTGAATAATATAGACTGATTTTCAAAAATTGCTAGACTGAAAAGCTTGTCTTATTTTCGAACACAGTACATATATTTATAGATAATTTTTAAACTAGATTAAGTTATAATTGCATTAGGACTCTAACTCCTTAAAGCCCACAATCTATAACTTAAGCCCAACAAGGCAAGCCCGTTGTTCTAGAAATTAATATAAAATTCATCGTGACTCTTATTGATAAACTGATTTTACCTATGTACACAGAAACCATTTCTGCATCTTTTAAAGTCAAGATAATTTTTCTGAATCCGAATTCAGTGATTTCCAAAAATGTTCATCCCTATGTCATTTTAGAAAATCTCACTCCCTTTAGTTAAGAAGTCCAACTTCTCTTTCATTAAATTTAACTCTTTAAATTTAACTATCTCTACGGAGTTTTAGTAATCCATTACTTGTGTAACCCTCAATGGTTCAGGGATACTGCTAGTCGTGGGCTCACAACTCCTTGTGACTCGGAACAACAATTTCCGACTTACCCATCGAATCATGGTAAGAGCGTCTAGCAATATTGCCCCATGATTCCCTAGGTATCACTGATAGTGCCTGCAAGAACCAGTAGATTTTGGTTAGTGTACAGTACAGTCCCTTCATCCATATATCCCGATCGAATCAACAACCATTGGTACATCGAGAGTTGTTCGAGATTCGATAACTATGCAATGCATCTTGAAGATCAAATAATGACATCGCATGTGCTACTAGGAAACCAAGTAACCTAAATCACATCGAGTACTCTGGCCAGAGATTTGTCACACTAATATCTCCTCAGATCGCATAGGATATCCACATTCGCAAGTATGTGGTGAATCCTTGACAACAAAGCATCGACTCCTATATGTGTCATAACTGTACCCAATCCCGACACCTGATGACCCCAATAGAGTCGGTAAATGAGTCAAAGTACAGTAATAGCATATAGAGTCTCAATGATGTTTCAAGTAGTAAGGACTAATGGTGTACACCCAAAACCGCGGACTTTATCCACTCGATAAGTGATAACCACTTGGAAAGTCCGAATAGGGTAGTTCGATCATTCATCATATGAATATCCATTTGCATGCTTTGAACATCTCCATGTCTATTACCAATGAAACGTGGTACTTGGCATCACAAATGCTAGTCTCAATCTCGAGCGATCCTTATCCTTATTAGCGGACGGCTCAATTGACTAGGAACTGTTTAGAATATACAGTGACTATAAGATGTGTTTCATAATAGTGATCTCTCTTTATTCACTATCTCATCTTACTTACACTATAGTATATTCAAGGTCTTTATCAAAACAGCAATAGTATATCACAATATAACAATATGAAGAAAGTTAAAGAAAATGTCATTAATGAATATAAATTATATTAAACAAAGATTGTTTATACATAGAGTCATAAAAGCCCTTTAGCCACAAGTTGGATAACCGGGCACCCACTCTTTCAATTAGAATTTAGAATATATGATCTTGATGGGAAGAATTAGAAACTATTTGGGATTAATATTTATATTGCATATGCTATATAATATTTGAGATTGATTTATTGGCCTTTAATTTTGATAAATTTTGGGAATAAATTCGTGACTTTAAGTTAGATTGATTTTTTTGATAAATTATTGGTTTAAGTTAAATTGATTTTGGGATTGAGTACATCATAGATAAAATTATTTAAGACATGATTTTGAGATATAATTTTGATATTTGGGCTTGTAGATTAAGTTATGATTTTTAGATTTATGTTTGACAAGTTATGATTTTTAAAATTTAGGTTTGAACATTATTGGTGAAATAGTTTAGTCATATTTTGTTATAAAACTAAGTTAAATCAAGTTTCGAGGACAAAACTTTCAATAAGATGGGAGGGATGTGAAACCCGAATTTTTAAGGAGTAAAAGATATTAAAATCTTGAAGGTGATTGTACTAAGATAAATTAATATCAAGAATATTTTATTTTTTCAGGTTTGCATATCGAGATAATATTGAAAATAGAATGTATATTCAGATTTTTATTTATTAATTTTGTGAGATATTTAGTTTATAAAATTAAGATAAGTAATCAAGATATATATGGAATAAAATCTTGGGAGATATAATTTTCATTCAAACTTTGATTATCAGTATCTTAGTCTATCATTAACTCTTTTGAGTGCCTATAAATACAGACTCAAGTTTCATAATTTTTACGTTCAGAAATCTGCTATTTTTCTCTCCATGTTTTCGAAGCAAGGCTGAAAATTTGCTTAGAAATCTACCTATCTTCTTTCCTTGTTTTCGAGAGTAAAAGTTGTCACCTTGAGTCAATATTTTGTCCACCTTTACCTATATAGTTTGAAAGTAAAGGATTTTATTTTGAGTCTTACCTTTCTTCATTACACGTAGATTTGTATTGGGAATCGTGAAGTGATAGTGTTTGAAGGTCAATCCAACAATCTGCCAATTTTCGAAAAGTAGAATCTGAATTTCGAGAGTTTTGCTTCTTAAGTTTCGGTCCAGGCTTTGCAAGGTTATTGATTTCTGTACACATCTGCGGTAAGTGGGCTTATGTTTTAAAATTATTATGTATGATTTAAAAATTCGATCGCTCATGCTAATCGTTGGAATTTTGTTATTTAATATTGTTCATGATAATGTTTTGCTGAAAATATGTTTTGACACTGTTATGAATTGAATTAGGAGTGGAAAGGGAATTTTCGAACCATATTATGTTTTGGCCCTGATACGGTGGGTATAATAACCGTTCTATGACATCACCCCTTAGAGGGATTACATATAGGGGACTGATCAGTTAGTCACGAATAATGAGAGGAATTTCAGTGTCTGGCCAAAGTTATGTTATGCTATGTTATGTCATGTCAATTATGTTATGATGATGTTCATGCTATGCTATGTTAATACATGATATGAAATGTTTACGCTTTGAATTATGCTATGAGTTTTTGAAATAAATATATATATATATGTATATATTTGATATGATCGATCGGCCCCCACTTGCTGAGTATTTCCCAAAACACTCACCCCTTACTTTTCCCTTCCAGATGATGGAGATGATGATTTAGAGGAACGTGAACAAGATATGTTTTGGGAATGGTGATAGATGATCAATAAGACTAAATTTCGTTATTTTTATTATTGGGATTTTCGCATTAATATTTTGTTATTAAGTTTTTAGACGCTTCCGCAGTTGTTTTGTTATTTTGGATTTATCGAGTTGTAAAGACGATGTTTTGGAGTTTATTTATAATAATAGGCTGGTTTGGTTTATACTGTACTACGAGGCTGGTTGTTTTATAATTTGTGTAAATTTGAAACAACGCCGGTAGTACGTCTCGGTCTCGGGGCGTGACACACGCCTCCTTCATAATTTAAGCCAAAGAATCCTCTTTGTCCTAGTTTTCTTGTAGGCGTAGGATTCTTATCAAAAGAAAGATTTTATTTTTATTTCCACTTATCAAAATGTCTTGATCCTATTCCTTTTGATCAAATCTACAAAGATAAGAAAAAGATCATTAAGATATGAGATAAATAAATATTATGATAAAATACAATAATATCTCAAATCTACTAACTAATGAATTAACATTAAATTATTGTCCAAAAAACTTCAAGTTCAAGAAAGACAAAAAAGTTAAATAAATTTTTTTAAACACTTGAAGATTTTTAGGAAATAAATATTCCCTACAGATAGACTGGTCATGCAACCAATGGAAGTTCCAATATTTGTTCGGATCATTGGATCTAGTTCGGTGCTTGAATCTTCGGTAGATTTGAACACTTCGGATGATTCGAACTGTCATCCCTTGGTTCCGAACGGTTTAATAACTTAATTGCTTAATTAATGATCTTGTATTCATGTTTTACCCATTAGGCACGTAAAATGGAATTGTGGTCACTACATGGACTGTTAAATAAAAGTAGATTTATCAAATCTAGAAATAGGTCAATAATAATTTAGTGCATTTCACAATGATTACGTAAGACATTGAATAAGAGATTGACTTTAAACATGTGTCACATAGTTGCGTCTGGTACCATTGTGAGTTTTGATAATTTTGTTTGAATTTTATTTATTCTTCAATCAATTGCCGCCATCAAAATTGTTTTGTTACATTTGTTAGCATTTTAGTTAAACTTGAAATTTCAATCATCAACTTTAATTGATTTATCTAGATTAAGTTTAATGAGTTTTACTATGCTGCGAGCCTATCATGTCCACCAATTATGTTCACCAATGATGTGTGATAAGTGCATTTTGTGTGCATTATTTCATGTTATTTTTATTTATATTTTGTGTGAATTCATATTGTTTTATGTGTGTGTTTATGTGTTTTAGTTTATGTGTGTGTATTTCACTCCTTGGGTTAATTTTGTAGGAAAATGAATTGTTGAAGAGTGAATTACGGAGTAGCTTTGGTCGAAAAATCAAATTTAATTTTAGAGAGATCCAAATCCGATCTCCAACGTTTAAAATAAAATTCAAGATGTTTTGAAGTTGCTGTCCAAATTTCAGCTCGATCCGATGGCTAGATCTCAATTATGAATTTTTCAAAATCATCGCGCGGAGCAGAAAAATTAACTCTCTCGAGCGAGAGTCTATGCTCGCTCGAGCGAGCGAGACCTGGACTGAAAAAATATATATTTGGACAGAGAGTTGCTTGCTCGAGCGAGACCTGTTCTCGCTCGAGCGAGCGTGGCGTGCAGATTCCATATATTTGGAAACTTTTGCTCGAAAAGGAGGCTATCTTTTAGAGATCCTTGGACACTTAAATACCGATTTTTGCATCAGAAATAGGGGTTCCGAACACAGACAACACAAGGGAGGCGGCTTCAAAGCTTGGGAGAAGATTTCTACACTTTTTCTTCTTCTGTTCTTCTTTATTTTTATTAATTGAATTATAATTTCAATTATTGAGTAGTTTGTTTTCAACCAAGATGATGTTGGAGAACGGCGATCAGATCAATCAGAATTGATACCCGGTGCAGCGGAAGTTTAAAAATTTTATATGGAACGATTCCATAATGGGTATCAAAACTTAACGATTAAATTGTGTGTGTAAAAATTAAATAACAATTATAAATTTTTACCTCCAATCTCGAATCGAGATTATGGACACCAACAGATTGCTCTGCTCTTGTTGTATCTCTCAGGAACTGATGGACGAACTGTTCTTCAATCAGGCCCACGAACAGAGATTTAATCCCTCTGATAGATTGCACTAGAAAATCTATCAGAAGTTTCTACGAAGAGACTTAACGAATTTGATCCATTAAACCAGACTGTAATTCAAAATTCACAGACTGGATTTTTCCGAGCAGAGGGGAGGGGGGCGGCGGCCACACTTAAGAAAAATAGGGTTTTTCGAAAATAATTTTGTGACCTATTGTGTGTAATTTCTGTACTGCAATAACTTATTTATAATGTAGGCCGCTAACAGCTTAGGGCCCATTAGTCATAAGTTCAAGCCCGACAAGCAAAGCCCGCATGTTCAGAAATTAATATAAAATTCATCATGACTCCGATTGATAAACCGATTTCACCAATGTGCACAGAAACCATTTCTGCACCTTTTAAAGTCAAGATAAATTTTTCTGAATCCGAATTCAGTGATTTCCAAAAATTCCCATCCCTATGTCATTTTAGGAAATCTTACTCCTCTACTCTTAAATAAGAAGTCCAACTTCTTTGTTCATTAAATTTAACTCTTTAAATTTAACTATCTCAACGGGGATTAAAAATCCATTACTCTGTGTGACCCTCAATGGTTTAGGGATACAGCTAGCCGTGGGCTCACAACTCCTTGTGACTCGGAACAACAATTTCCGACTTGCCCATCGAATCATGGTAAGAGCGCCTAGCAACATCGCCCCATGATTCCCTAGGTATCACTGATAGTGCCTGCAAGAACCAATAGATTTTGGTTAGCGTACAGTACGGTCCCTTCATCCATATATCCCGATCGAATCAACAACCATTGGTAAATCGAGAGTCGTTCGAGATTCGATAACTATGCAATACATCTTGAAGATCAAATAGTGACATCGCATGTGCTACTAAGAAACCATTTCTTAAACCACATCATGTACTCTGGCCAGAGATTCGTCACACTAATATATCCTCAGATCGCATAAGATATCCACACTCGCAAGTATGTGGTGAATCCTTGACAACAAAGCATCGACTCCTATATGTGTTGTAACTGTACCCAATCCCGACACCTGATGACCCCAATAGAGTCGGTAAACGAGTCAAAGCACAGTACTAGCATATAGAGTCTCAATGATGTTTCAAGTAGTAAGGACTAATGGTGTACAACCAAAACCGCGGACTTTATCCACTCGATAAGTGATAACCACTTGGAAAGTCCGGATAGGGTAGTTCGATCATTCATCATATGAATATCCATTTGCATGCTTCGAACATCTCTATGTTCCCTACCAATGAAACGTGGTACTCTGCATCGCAAATGCTAGTCTCAAGCTCGAGCGATCTTTATCCTTATTATCGGACGGCTCAATCGACTAGGAACTGTTTAGAATATACAGTGACTATAAGATATGTTTCATGATAGACATCCCCATGTTCTACCACATCTTATATACACTATAGTATATTCAAGGTCTTTATCAAAACAACAATAGTATATCACAATATAACAATATAAAGAAAGATAAAGTCATTGCCATTAATAAAAGTATAAATTATATTAAACATAAGATTGTTTATACAAAGAGTCATCAAAGCCCTTAGCCACAAGTTGGCTCACCGGGCACCCACTCTTTCAATCTCCCACTTGCCCTAAAGCCAACTAGTCATACTACGTAGACCCATTGCTTCGCGATGTTTGTCAAATAATGGTCCTGACAAGGGCTTAGTAAGTGGATCAGCGATATTGTCTGCAGAGGCCACTCTTTCGACAGTGATGTCTCCTCTTTCTACAATCTCCCGGATGATGTGGTATTTCCTCAGTACGTGTTTGGATCTTTGATGAGACCTTGGTTCCTTTGCCTGAGCAACGGCACCCGTGTTGTCACAGTACACCGGGACTGGACCAACAACTTCAGGAATAACGCCCAACTCTTGGACGAAATTCCTCATCCAAATGGCCTCTTTAGCAGCAGCTGATGCTGCAATGTATTCTGCCTCAGTGGTGGAATCCGCTGTGGTGTCCTGCTTAGAACTCTTCCAAGAGACAGCACCGCCATTGAGCATGAACACAAATCCAGAGGTTGACTTCGAGTCATCCACGTCACTTTGGAAGCTAGAGTCGGTATAGCCTTCCAATTTTAATTCTCTTCCTCCATATACCATGAACATATTCTTAGTCCTTCGTAAGCACTTAAGAATGTCCTTCACGGCTTTCCAATGCATTTGACCGGGATTAGCTTGATATCTGCTCGTGACACTCAGAGCAAATGCTACATCCGGTCTGGTAGATATCATCCCATACATGATACTACCTATGGCTGACGCATATGGTACATGTGTCATTTTCTCTATCTCTTCATCAGTCTTGGGACACATAGACTTGGATAGAGAAACTCCATGACACATGGGTAGATGTCCTCTCTTGGACCCATCCATTGAAAACCGTTTCAATATGGTGTCGATGTAGGTTGATTGAGTTAGTCCTATCATTCTCTTAGATCTATCTCTATAGATCTGTATCCCTAGAATATAGGATGACTCACCCAAATCCTTCATCGAGAATCTACCTGATAACCATATCTTTGTTGACTGCAACATCCCTACATCATTCCCAATGAGTAGGATGTCATCAACATAAAGTACTAAGAATGTCACAGCATCCTTAACTACTTTCTTGTACACGCATGGTTCCTCCGGGTTCTTGATGAAACCAAAATCCTTTATTGTTTCATCAAATTTCTGGTTCCAACTTTTTGATGCTTGTTTTAGACCATAGATTGATCTCTGAAGCTTGCATACCTTATGCTCGCTTCCCATGGATGTGTATCCCTCAGGCTGCGTCATATAGATCTCTTCCTTAATGTCTCCATTAAGAAAAGCAGTCTTCACATCCATTTGCCATATCTCATAGTCATACCAAGCAGCTATGGCAATAAGGATTCTTATGGACTTGAACATTGCAACTGGTGAAAAGGTTTCATCATAGTCAACTCCTTGTCTTTGAGTATAACCTTTCGCCACCAATCGCGCCTTGTAGATCAATACCTTACCATCAGGCCCAAGCTTTCTCTTGTAGATCCATTTACACCCTATTGGAACAGTTCCATCGGGAGGATCTACTAAAGACCAAACTTGGTTTGTATGCATCGAATCTATTTCCGACTGCATAGCTTCAAGCCATAAATTTGAATCCGCATCAGAAATTGCTTCCTTGAAGTTTCTTGGATCACATCCAACATCGGGTTCATCTTGATCCCCTTCAAGAAGAAGACCATATCGAATAGGAGGTCTAGAAGTCCTCTCGGATCTTCTAGGTATAGGCGTGTCTATCAATGGTTCCTGAGGTGTAGGATCGTTATTTTGTATTTCGGGTTCTTCTCGAATTTCTTCGAGTTCCATCATCTCGCCTTTCTTATCCAATAAGAACTCCTTCTCCAAGAAGGTGGCATTCCTTGAAACAAACACCTTTGTTTCAGCAGGATGATAGAAATAATATCCGATTGAATTCTTCGGATACCCTACAAAATAACATAAGGTGGATCGACTATCCAACTTATCTCCTACTGTCTGCTTCACGTAAGCAGGACATCCCCAAATCCTCAAGTACGAATACTTAGGAGCTTTGCCATTCCATAACTCGTATGATGTTTTGTCCACTGCTTTAGTGTGGACGTTGTTCAACAACAATACCGCCGTTTCAAGCGCATAGCCCCAAAACGAAGGTGGAAGCTCAGTGAAGCTCATCATGGATCGAACCATGTCCAACAAAGTTCGATTACGACGCTCCGATACACCATTCAGCTGAGGTGTCATAGGAGGAGTCCACTGAGAGAGAATCCCATTCTCTTTCAGATAGTCTAAAAACTCGGTACTCAAGTATTCTCCACCTCGATCCGATCGAAGTGCTTTAATACTTTTACCCAACTTGTTTTCTACTTCAGCCTTGAATTCTTTGAACTTTTCAAATGCTTCAGACTTATATTTCATTAAATATAAATACCCATACCTAGAATAATCATCAGTAAAGGTAATGAAGTAGGTGTGGCCATATTGAGTACCAATTCTAAATGGACCACAAACGTCTGTATGGATCAAATCCAACAGATTTTGACTACGCTCAGGTTTCCCCTTAAAAGGAGATTTAGTCATTTTTCCTTTCAGGCAGGATTCATAAGTAGGCAGAGAGTTAATATCAGACATATCAAACATGTCCTCTCCCACTAGCTTGTTCATCCTCCTTGAGGAAATATGACCTAGCCTAGCATGCCAAAGGTTTGCCAGGTTTTGACTATCGATTTTCCTTTTGTTTGTTGTTGCCGGTTTATCAACATAATTTATTGGAACGTCTTTTAGTTTTAAGTTATATAGATCGTTTTCAAGTTGTCCATTTCCAATCAAACATTCATTCTTGTAAATATTGCAAATCTCATTCACAAAATTGCAAGAATAACCATCTCTATCAAGCATAGAAACAGAAATAATGTCTTTAATCAAATCTGGAACAAATAAAACATCTCTCAAAAGTAACTTAGAACCGTTCTGCAAATTTAAATAAACATCTCCCACAGCTTTAGCTTCAACTCTGGAACCATTTCCGAGCCTCAGCTGGGTCTCACCCATTCTAAGCCTGCGACTTCTTGTCATCACCTGCAAATCATTGCAAATGTGAGATCCACATCCGGTATCCAATACCCAAAAAGTAGTATTAAGTGAAACATTTATTTCAATATAGAACATACCCTTCGCAGTTCGCAACTGCTCTAGATATTCTTTGCAGTTACGTTTCCAATGACCGGGCTTCTTGCAGTAATGGCAAACATCCTTGGATTTTTCCATGTTTGAAACCTTTGTCTTGTACTTCTTCTCGGGTTCGGTTTTCTTGGGTGGGGCAGAACGTTTCTTACCCTTTGTACTTGGCCCCTTCTTAGCAGAAGAAGAGGAGCCCACCAAGAAAGCCGGTTTATCCTTCTTTAAAGTGGATTCATATGTCACAAGCATATTGACCATCTCTTCAAGGGAGGCCTCTATCTTGTTCATATTGAAATCAACCACAAATCCGTCAAACGAAGAAGGAAGAGATAGAATTAGTAAGTCCATGTTGAGTTCATGCTCCAACACCAAATCAAGCGTTACCAACTTCTGTATGAGCAAAATCACTCGTACCCCATGATCACGGACCGAAGTCCCTTCACGCATGCGACACGTCATTAGCTCCTTTACAGTAGCAAAACTTTCAGCTCTCGATTGAGCCCCAAAAAGTTCCTTGAGTTGCACGTGAATGTCAGCAGCATTCACGGTATCCTCAAATCGCCTCTGGAGTTCATCAGACATCGAGGCTTGCATATAGCATTTGGCCTTGATATCATGGTCCCACCATGTATCAAGTTTGGCCAACTCTTCTGGACTTATGTCAGCTGGTGCTTCCTTCGGAGGAGATTTTTCTAACACGTAGAGCATCTTCTCCGAAGTCAAGACAATCTTCAACTTACGAAACCATTCCGTATAGTTTGCGCCAGTCAATTTATTTTGTTCGAGGATCGAGAAAAGTGGATTACGCGAATTCATCTTTATGAAATACTGAAAAGAAACAGACAAATATCAGTGATTGTTTAATTAATTTACTAAGACATAAAATAGGCAAAATTTATTTTATGAATCTCACTCCCACTATTTTAACGATTTCACTACCCTCTAGTGAAAACGGGAAACTGTTTTCCTTAGTGAGAACATGGAGTCCAATTGACAAACTATGGTCCCGAATAATATCAGCCAACCATAATTTTCAAAAGGTAGAGCCCAATTGCTTCCAAAGCAACCTCCACGTTTTTACCTCATGTCCAATAAGGGCCCAATAATATGACGCCGTTTATTGTGACATGTCAAGATGACCCATCAATATTAAGTTGTGATGGACGGTCGCCATGTGGATCCCCCAATAATATGAGCCGATCCCATGGGAGTTCCACCCAACTTACAACATGTGTCGATCCAATGTACAGCTTTCCGACGAACGGGCCCCCCCAATAATATGAGTCGGACCGTATCCGCGGGTAGCATCTCATACATTGATCGTTGATGGAAGGTAGGAACATTTAAACAATTTTAAATTTCCTTTGTTTATCTTGATATCAATTTTAAATCATATTTAAAATGAGGGATTTTAATTTTGAAAATTTGTCTCATCATTTTAAAATTTTGTATGCTTGCCGGATTCACACAATTTTGTCTAAAACATGCATACAACAATAATATCATATATTATATAGGATGATCGATTCCATTTCTAATCGACCCGTGGTTGCCAATCACGAGTCTTAGTCAAATCCTAGATAATATGCAGTATGCAATGCAATCCTATTACATTGAGCTTCCAATTTATATTTCTTCTGTCTTTATTGTCTGTTGGGCCCACTTCCATCTTCAAATCTTCATCTCCCATTAAATCTAATGTATTTACAATAAATAACAATGACAAGTATGGGATACATTTTTAAGGGGTGGGAACGGGCCATAAACCAAGCCCACTTTTATTACATATGACAATTCATATTGGGCCATAAACCAGGCCCATTAATAAATCCAACAACAATAAAAACAAATGTAAATTCCTAACATACACCTACAAAATTGGTCATGGCAATCGATCATCCTTATCCAATAACATTTAATTCAAAATTAATTTATTGGATAACATGCAATGGCAATTTAAATTTAAAAGGATAAAACCATATTCCATATATAAAATCTTATTTTACATACAAAATCATATTTTATCTTTTCATCAAATAAAATCATATTTTATCTATAAAATCCAATTTTATACATAAAATCATATTTTACTCAATATATCCATAAGATCATATCTTATCATCAATTGTACCAAAAATAATTAATTTCATAAAATCTGATTTAACGGATAAAATTTATAAATTTTCCAAAAATTCAAATTTATCCAAAAATCAATTTTAAAATTTTTGGACTCGAACAATTCGATCCGATGCCTCGTGGACCAATCAAAAACAATTTTTGATCGGACCAAAAATAGAATTTTAACATATTAAAATTTAATTTTAAAATAAAAAAAATTAATTTTTCGCGGGCCGCCCGGGACACTCCCGGGCTGCCCGCACCCCAAAGGGGCTCGGGCCGGGCAGCCCGGCTGCCCTTAGGGCAGCGACGACCGCTGCCCTGGGCAGCGACCATCGCTGCCCCCCCCGGGCAGCGATCCAATCGCTGCCCGGGTTTTGCCCGAAAAAAAAAATTTATTTTTAAAATATTTATTTTTTTTCAAAAACCGAGGCTTAAAAATTTTTGTACAATCGATTAATTTAATCGCTTGATCTGAGCAACCTGGCTTTGATACCACTGTTGGAGAACGGCGATCAGATCAATCAGAATTGATATCCGGTGCAGCGGAAGTTTAAAAATTTTATATGAAACGATTCCATAATGGGTATCAAAACTTAACGATTAAATTGTGTGTGTAAAAATTAAATAACAATTATAAATTTTTACCTCCAATCTCGAATCGAGATTATGGACACCAACAGATTGCTCTGCTCTTGTTGTATCTCCCAGGAACTGATGGACGAACTGTTCTTCAATCAGGTCCACGAACAGAGATTTAATCCCTCTGATAGATTGCACTAGAAAATCTATCAGAAGTTTCTACGAAGAGACTTAACGAATTTGATCCGTTAAACCAGACTGTAATTCAAAATTCACAGACTGGATTTTTCCGAGCAGAGGGGAGGGGGGCGGCGGCCACACTTAAGAAAAATAGGGTTTTTCGAAAATAATTTTGTGACCTGTTGTGTGTAATTTCTGTACTGCAATAACTTATTTATAATGTAGGCCGCTAACAGCTTAGGGCCCATTAGTCATAAGTTCAAGCCCGACAAGTAAAGCCCGCATGTTCAGAAATTAATATAAAATTCATCATGACTCCGATTGATAAACCGATTTCACCAATGTGCACAGAAACCATTTTTGCACCTTTTAAAGTCAAGATAAATTTTTCTGAATCCGAATTCAGTGATTTCCAAAAATTCTCATCCCTATGTCATTTTAGGAAATCTTACTCCTCTACTCTTAAATAAGAAGTCCAACTTCTTTGTTCATTAAATTTAACTCTTTAAATTTAACTATCTCAACGGGGATTAAAAATTCATTACTCTGTGTGACCCTCAATGGTTCAGGGATACAGCTAGCCGTGGGCTCACAACTCCTTGTGACTCGGAACAACAATTTCCGACTTGCCCATCGAATCATGGTAAGAGCGCCTAGCAACATCGCCCCATGATTCCCTAGGTATCACTGATAGTGTCTGCAAGAACCAATAGATTTTGGTTAGCGTACAGTACGGTCCCTTCATCTATATATCCCGATCGAATCAACAACCATTGGTAAATCGAGAGTCGTTCGAGATTTGATAACTATGCAATACATCTTGAAGATCAAATAGTGACATCGCATGTGCTACTAAGAAACCATTTCTTAAACCACATCATGTACTCTGGCCAGAGATTCGTCACACTAATATCTCCTCAGATCGCATAGGATACCACACTCGCAAGTATGTGGTGAATCCTTGACAACAAAGCATCGACTCCTATATGTGTTGTACCTGTACCCAATCCCGACACCTGATGACCCCAATAGAGTCGGTAAACGAGCCAAAGCACAGTACTAGCATATAGAGTCTCAATGATGTTTCAAGTAGTAAGGACTAATGGTGTACAACCAAAACCGCGGACTTTATCCACTCGATAAGTGATAACCACTTGGAAAGTCCGGATAGGATAGTTCGATCATTCATCATATGAATATCCATTTGCATGCTTCGAACATCTCTATGTTCCCTACCAATGAAACGTGGTACTCTGCATCGCAAATGCTAGTCTCAAGCTCGAGCGATCCTTATCCTTATTATCGGACGGCTCAATCGACTAGGAACAGTTTAGAATATACAGTGACTATAAGATGTGTTTCATGATAGACATTCCCATGTTCTACCACATCTTATATACACTATAGTATATTCAAGGTCTTTATCAAAACAACAATAGTATATCACAATATAACAATATGAAGAAAGATAAAGTCATTGCCATTAATAAAAGTGTAAATTATATTAAACATAAGATTGTTTATACAAAGAGTCATCAAAGCCCTTAGCCACAAATTGGCTCACCGGGCACCCACTCTTTCAGATGACGTGATTGGGCCGAACAAATTCATGTAGAAAACTTGGATGTTTGTTTGGGATTTTTCAGAGTTGATTTTATTTTATTGATTGTCAAATTTATATTTGTCTTGTGAATAGTCTGATCAACTGTTTGCTTGCATGTTACTCGATTCCAAGTCGACAGAGGAGGTTTTGATTTCGATCACTTTGATAATCAACATATTATAAAACCGACTAGAAATAGAATTCGGTTTCAGTGTGTGGTTTGGGTGCAAACTGAATTTTCACAAATATTTAATGCATTCAAATTTGATTAGAATTACGAAAGATTAGTTCATCAATATTTGAATAGGTTTGATTGTTCTAGAAATAGTCCTTTGAATAAATTAGGAGAATTCCCGTGAATTAAGATTAAATTTGAGTCCTGATTCGACTACATGTTACATGATTTGATCAGTACCTACGTGTGTCTTGGTTGTCTTTGTTTAAATTATTTTTATCTTCAGTTATTTTTATTCTTATTTCTTAAGCAGTTTTTATTTTATTTTCTTATTTTATTTAAATCAAATTGCTTTTTATTATTTTATCTAGATTAAGTAAAATAATTAATTCTTGAGAATTGACAACAGTCCATGTGGGATCGATACTTGGACTCTCAGTTCACTTTACTATTACTTGACCTGGTACGGTTTCCAGTAAATTTATATCACACCGATTTAGCCGGTCAAGTTTTTGGCGCCGTTGTCGGGGACTGTTTAGTTAATATTAGGATAGATTATTTGCTTGAGACTAGACATTTTTTGTTCTTGCATTATTTTTTTTATTTTTAATTATTAGTTATTTTTTTCTTACTTGTGAGGTACTTGGAGATGGATCATCGACAGATGTTCATAAGTTTTAGCCAACAATACTCGGAGCCCTTCTATGCTGCTTGGGGGAGATTCAATTATTTGGCTAACAGGTTTAAAGGTCATGATTTTTCGAACTACACTCTAGTTCAAATTTTTTATGGTGGTTTGGATGAGCTAACAAGACGTTGGGTAGATTATGGAGCTTTGGCCACTGGCAGTCACTTGTTCAGCAGAGATGAAAACAGTGCGATGCACTTGTTAAATGATATGGCAGATTTCGACTACCATTGGCATTGTGATCCTTCACTGCAGAGTTGGAGTCACCAATATCCTCCAGATATCGACTCTAAAAATTTTTCGAACCAACCACCGGAGCGTCAAGAAGAGTGTGTAGGGTATTTTGAGGATCATGTGGCTCAGTTGAAGAATCTTTTACGGCAACAGAAAAAGACAAATCAATTCTTAGAAAGTCGTATCAAGTTTTGGAGTCTTTTGGATGAACAGATTGCACTTCTTAGAGAACCAAATTTGGAGATCTGCCAAGAGAGTGAAGTAACTGAGTCAGCGCATGAAGAAATAATTTTTGAGAAATTTTCTTATGAAGAAGAGCCAATAGTGGACTTGGAGGAGGAAGAAACATACAAGGCTACATATTTTACCTCGTCAATGGTCGTTCCATGTACACCGTTAGAAGATTCTTTCTTGCCATTGACGTCACCTCCAGCATATTCCATCCTCTATGAGCTTCAGCCTAGATTCGGAGTCTCCTTCCAAAATAAAAAATTCATACCGAGTATTGCTGGACCGACGAGCTTTCCATGTCAATATCACGCCAAGCTCGAGGGCGAAGGAAATCAAGACCCATATGTAGAGTCGTATGATTCTTACTATGGGCGGCAACCGCTCTTTGATGGTTGCTTCTGCATAGTCGGGCTGTAGACTATAAACTTAGCGCTAACTGGGAGGCAACCCAGTGTTATTTCTTTTTGATTTTTATTTTATTTTTGTTTTTTGTTTTTTGTTTTTGTTTTTATTTGATTTTTGTTTCTTTCCCATGCCATTTTGTCATGCCTGCCGATACATCGAGACTGCTGCTGCTGTCCCAGCTGATACTGTCAAGAAGGAAGAGGACGAATACGCAACCAGGGGAGTGTTATTTTTGTTTTCATTGTGTGTTTGTTTTGCATTTTGTTCATTGTTCTAGAGCATTGGGGGCAATGCTTTGGATAAGTATGAGGGGTGTTATTTAGTTTTGTTTCATTCATCATTGTCTTTTGCATTTATTTGGTTTTGTTTATTGCATATAGTTCGTATTCATGCATATCATTATGTTTTGTGTTTGTGTTGTGTGAATAAGTAGAATGATGAATGTTGGCCGATGATGATAGAGTTGTAAAAATATAAATTTTTTTTGAAAAAATGTTGATTTTGATTGAACATGAGAAACTGTTGGTTGAATCGTGAATCATCTTAAGCACGCATGTTAGACTGTTTTAGTGTAGCGATGTAATTGATGAAGTTCGTGTTTGCTTGATCATTGCACGACAATAGGTGTTTGTTGATCATGATAGTGTCTTTGGATTTCCGATGATTGTTAGACATTGCATGTATGATCTTGGGCGTACCAATAAAAAAAATTTGAAAATTTTTTGTGAAAAAAAAAAAAGTTAATTCCATCCGGTCTTAGACAATGATTGAAACCCTAATCATTCTTCCATAACTAAGTTTGCGGGTTAATTGGGATTGATGCTCCATCCGGGCTATAGACGAGGGGATTGAAATCCGAATCTTATCTTAGTTATAACTAAGTTTGCGGGTAATTATTGGGGCTTATAAAAAAATATCAGGTGCAAAATCCGGAGGTACGTAATTAATCTCAAGAAAGAGCATGTTTTTGTTTGGGATTGTTGGGATGAAGGAGTGCTGGATTGTGATACTTGCATTGAATTATCATAGGTCGCTAAGCCTTCTTAGAACAGATTCTTTTGAAGTTGCACGAAACTAGAATGACATGGAACACACACACGTTTATGTTAAACTGACAGTGTATTGTGAACAATTCAGAAGTTTGAGGTTTTTTTAGTCGTTGAAGTTGAAACTTGTCGGAGGCTGAAACTTGTCGTAGGCTATGTTGTTCATGATTTATTTTTACTTATATCGTTGTGTGCATATTGTTTTCTCATGTCTTGCTCGAGGGCGAGCAAGGTTTAAGTATGGGGGTGTTGATAAGTGCATTTTGTGTGCATTATTTCATGTTATTTTTATTTATATTTTGTGTGAATTCATATTGTTTTATGTGTGTGTTTATGTGTTTTAGTTTATGTGTGTGTATTTCACTCCTCGGGTTAATTTTGTAGGAAAATGAATTGTTGAAGAGTGAATTATGGATTTTCACCGTTCAAAATAAAGTTCAAAATGTTTTGAAGCTGCTGTCCAAATTTCAGCTCGATCCGACGGCTAGATCTCAAGTATGAATTTTTTAAAATCGTCGCGCGGAGCAGAAAAATTAAATCGCTCGAGCGAGCGAGACCTGGACTGAAAAAAAATATATTTGGACAGAGAGTTGCTCGCTCGAGCGAGACCTGTTCTCGCTCGAGCGAGCGTGGCATGCAGATTTCATATATTTGAAAACTCTTGGTCGAAAAGGAAGCTATCTTTTAGAGATCCTTGGACACTTAAATACCGATTTTTGCATCAGAAAGAGGGGTTCCGAACACAGACAACACAAGGGAGGCGGCTTCAAAGCTTGGGAGAAGATTTCTACACTTTTTCTTCTTCTGTCTTTATTTTTATTTATTGAATTATAATTTCAATTATTGAGTAGTTTGTTTTCAACCAAGACGACGTGATTGGGCCGAACAAATTCATGTAGAAAACTTGGATGTTTGTCTGGGATTTTTCAGAGTTGATTTTATTTTATTGATTATCAGATTTATATTTGTCTTGTGAATAGCCTGATCAACTCTTTGCTTGCATGTTATTCGATTCCAAGTCGACAGAGGAGGTTTTGATTTCGATCACTTTGATAATCAACATATTGTAAAATCGACTAGAAATAGAATTCGGTTTCAGTGTGCGGTTTGGGTGCAAACTGAATTTTCACAAATATTTAATGCATTCAAATTTGATTAGAATTACGAAAGATTAGTTCATCAATATTTGAATAGGTTTGATTGTTCTAGAAATAGTCCTTTGAACAAATTAGGAGATTCCCGTGAATTAAGATTAAATCTGAGTCCTAAATCGACTATATGTTGCATGATTTGTTCGGTACCTACGTGTGTCTTGATTGTCTTTGTTTTAATTATTTTTATCTTTAGTTATTTTTATTCTTATTTCTTAAGTAGTTTTTATTTTATTTTCTTATTTTATTTAAATCAAATTGCTTTTTATTATTTTGTCTAGATTAAGTAAAATAATTAATTCTTGAGAATTGACAACAGTCCCTGTGGGATCGATACTTGGACTCTCAGTCCACTTTACTATTACTTGACCTGGTACGCTTGCCAGTAGATTTATATCACACCGATTTAGCCGGTCAATGTGGCACTATTCTATTGGATCTACAATTTATCACATCTTTATCACATCCAATAGAATAGTGTCACAACGTTGGTGGGCATGATAGGTGGGCAGCATAGTAAAACTCTAAGTTTAATAATAAGAAACCTAGTCATTAAATATCGGTCTCAGCAGGAACAACTCGAACTCTAAATCTGGCTGATTATAATTTGACCTATTGTACTTGCTAGTTACAACCGATTTCAACAGTCAATGATCCACTAGGGAGAATCGCCAAATTAGTGCAAACTGTGATAGTGGCTTAGTTTCGAGTTGATTTTGAAGCCTTCAGGAATCATACAGTGGGTCGTTTTGAGCTTATGTAACTCAATTTCTTTATCAGGGTCTGAAGCCTGATTTCGTCGAGATCATTTACACCACCCTCCTACTCCCTCTCGCTTGCCATGTTGAGGGCTCAGCATTTTGGGGACAAAAATGTTGGCTTTCATGGTTCTTATCAGTGACATGTATTCTGCACTACCACTATTGCTCTGGCTCCCACCAAACCAACAATTGTCCCTACACCTTTTGTGGCCCCGTCGAGCTCTCTTCCGGGCAAGCCAGTCCCTAGACTTCCTATCAACCGCTTAACACCTCCTGAACTTTTGAGAACGCGGGATAAGGGCCTCTGTTTCAGTTGCTATGAGAAGTATAACGCAAACCACCGCTACCAAACGCTTCCGGATTTACATGGACAATGGTTAATATCTTTGGTGTGAAATGATTTTCTCCCAAGTTTCTCTCATCTTATAGGGTCATAAATTCTTTACTGATCTATATGGCTGACCTATTTTTGTTCAATGATTGTGCACGTAGTTTCCATGGAATTTTATTGGCATGGCCAACAAATCCGTTTGCAAGGAAATCATGTGCTTGGAGAACTACTTGTTTCTTACCAGAAATTATGTGGACGGATGTATCGAAACATCTCAGCTACCCTTGGGCCATAACCTTCTGCCATGTGGCCACCAACTCTTTTCCATATCTCAACTACTCTTTGGGCAAAAAATTCCCAGACTATTTAAACTCTGGAGTAGCATCATCACTGGTGTAAGTTGATTGGGTTTCAGGTTTTCATTGAGTATAAGCCCGGGGGCAAGAATTCTATAACTGATTCTCTATCAAGACTTACAGAACATGATGATAACAGATAAAGGGACATCCTTCTTCATGGCTATCTCGAGGACAACCCCCCCTCCTCTCTGTTAGGGATGGTATTTTACTCAATAAAAGGTGTTATTTTTTCTCTCCAGTAAGTCTTCCTTGAAGCCTTTATTATTGCAGGAGTTTCACAGCTCTCCAATGGGTGTCAGGCTGGGGCTCACCAGTACATTTGTGCGGTCGGTCGGCGGATTTCATTGGTTGAGGATGCATAACGAGGTGAAAGAGTTTGTGTCTGCTTGCCGCCAAACCACCAAATACCAAATACTAGACCGAGAAGCCTTGTGGATTGTTGCAACCATGGAGCAGAAAATACCACACAAAAAAGTGAAGACACGATTAACATGGACAATAGGTTTCAGTTCCTATACAAACTGCTTTCGATCCAAGTAGACATGATTATAATTAAAAGGTAAATATTTGTACCATTAGTTTTTCGTTAGCCATAATCTTTTGGTTCCTAAACAGCACCTTCTGTCAAGTAGATTCACACTCCATCTGATACATTAACATTAGGAGTTACAACTCCATCTGATAGATGTTTATGTCTGTCAGAAACACATGATGTAAGATAATTAAATATTCTCTCCTTCTCATTATATATATTTTTTTTTTCATTTTATCAACTGATCAATTGAGTCTTGTAGACGATCTCAGGATTCCATAAGAAGCTCTGTCTCAACAATATAATGAGATATATCGAAAACTGATTCGATTTTATAATTTGTTACATCATACGGTTATCAAGGAAGGATATGTTTATTACTTGCAAGTTGGAACACCAAACATTGTGTGCCGGTTTGTGTCACCTACAGAGGAGGAGCAACGGGAATCTTCCAGCCACTTGTAGGCATTTATCCTTTTAATATTCATAGTGTTTGAAGAAGTCAATCCATAGAATACAACATAATATTACATGAAAACTGTTATCGAGACCTAACATAACAAAGCTCATTTAATGATAGTTTTATTATATTAAGGACCACCTTACACTGAATATAGTGTAAAACAAGGCTCACCCTCATTTGCAGTCCATTGATAAGTGCAAAGATCACTCTTTCTTGTCCATGTCATTAACAGTCTTGGTTTCTTCCGATTCCTTTACAGCACTAGGCGATGATGGCCCATCTTCTGCTGGCTTTGCAACATCACCAACAGCAGCCTCAGTTGCCTGCCCTTCAGCTGTACCATCGGTTACGGGAATGGTTGCTTTCACGGTTCCAACTTTCACATATTTGCTCATGAATTTGTATTCCCAATCTTGCAAGGCATCCAGCTCAAATACACCAAGACCCATAAGATCACCATTCAGATCTTTCTCATCGAAAGACATCTTTGCAAGAGCTCTACTTGCATCCTTTCCAGCAAACAAGGCATACGGGCCACCAGGGCCATAGAACATCCTGCAATGCGCATAAGTATCAGTAAAACGCAATGGTAGTGCCAGAACTCTATTCCAGAAATATATACATTTTGGGTTCAAATAATATCAGGAGCAAGAGTGTGAAGGGTAAAGAGATCATATCATGTTTGCCGGCATTTTATGTGCAATTTAGATTTCCAAGTTTCAGAGTTTTATTAACGTAAACCACAGTATGATGTGAAGTAGATTCTTCGGATGCATCAACACGACTAGCCTAATAAAAAAATAATGAGAAAAGTAAAAGACATGATGAACACATGATGAAAACTAAATTTCATTAATATCCCAAGTATAAAAGACAATACTGAACTTGAGAAAAGTAATTCTAAATCCAGGACTAAGAAAGTGCAACACGGTTAGTTTTCTTTTTTGCCATAACTCCAAACCCACAAATATAACTGGTTGGTCACACAATTGATATATATTGCATTTGAGTGAATAAAATATTCCACAAACTAGGTTGACAACATATGAAAAAGATAAACTGACGTTAAGATTTGTTTATTCCATAAGCAAGAAAGCCCAAGTGAATAGAAAATAGGAGCCTAAAAGGTTAATCATCTACAATTGTCACAAGAATCCAGTTTTTGATTCACTAAACATACATCACAAACTTAACAAAAAAAGGGGGGAAATCAACGTTTTTAACTATCAAAGAAAATCAAATTTTGACCTAGAAAACAGTCGAGCCAAAATAATAAAAATTAAAATCAGAGCAGAGAAATTCAAGAAAACAGCAACCCAGATACCGAAACCAAAAATTGAATAACTGCAATTTGTACCTGCTCTGCGTGACATCATAAATCTGACCCTTAATTGCCATAAGCAAAGGTTTGTTGGGGTCAGAGCCATCATAGTGTTTGAGGTCCCCTTCACTGATCTCGCCCAGCTGCACTGGAGGAGGCAGAGGCTGCTGCGTCTCCTCCTCAAAGCCCCTTGAAGCTTGCTGATCAGAAGATCCAAAGAAATTCGAAACTATGTAGTAAAGAGTTAGACCAAAAGCAACAACTGTGAAGAACGTGGCGGGAGAGAGACCTGTATATGCGGCGATCGATTCCTTGAAGGTCTCCCACAATTGCAAGGCCATTATTGTTTTGTTTTAGAAGAAGAGAAGAAGAAGAAGGAAGACAATTGTATTGTTTCAAGCTTTTTCTGTATTTTTGTGTGTTGAATATGCTTTTTTGGACTTTTCAGCTTGTGTTCAAATTTCTATATATAAAATTATGGAAAGGAACTTATTTTGTTGTAATTTATTTTCTTTATTATTTTAATTAATTTAAATTTCCATTACCGTATTTTAATATAGAGTTATTTGCACGAACCATCCCTATGAAATATTAAAAAGATATGGTTTTCCACTATGAAAATTTAATAAGCACCTAAGACCTTAATTTTTCAAAATATTTGCATACGTGCCCCAGACACATATTCATGGTCAAAATCGATGGCAGTTTACCAAATTATCCTTGATTATTATTAAATTTATTATTTTAATTTATATAAACATATAATAATTGTGGGTTGGGTATCTCCATTAAGGCATTCTCCTCATCGTAATTCACTCTGTTCGTTGTCTTTCTATTTACTTCAATGCCTATGCCCTAATTTTCAAATCCAAAAATCTTACACCAACAAAGCGAAGGAGTAATCGAAACGTGAAAGGTAAATCTCTGTTTTATTATGATTTTCGTCTGTTCTCCATTTCGAGCACAAGGTAGTAAATGGGTTGCAAATACGCATCTTTCGCCGCCGAAATAATTTATTTGTGCGTCTCTTGCGTCAATAATTTCACTCTGTAATTCTCATGATCCGCACGTAGTCTCCGAGCTCCTCGAAAAAATCGAAGTTGAAGAAAATGCCCCAATACTCGTGCCAAATCGGCGACTCCAAGTGTTGCAGATTTGCTTCTGTACCTTTCTTTCACGGGCAATCCGTGTAAAATCGGCGGCTAAATTTCTTTCCCCTTATAGAAATCGTTATTTTTTTTTTGAAGCATTCAATTTGCCTCTCCACAACTTTAGCTTTTTTTCTGATGATTTATGGAAAAAAGGTCTAGTCATGGAGGCTCAAATTTTAAGTGGTCTTCACGTGGGGGTTTTATGTTTTTCTCCATTGTTTTACCTTTAAAATATCCGCTATATTCTCTTTAATATATTTCTCTCTGTTTTGTTCCAACCTTGATTCTGAATTCCCTGTATACACATCGCATACTACATGGCATTGAATGTTTGAGGTGTTATGGTGTTGTTTTATATTGAATTTGGAAATTTGAATGGGTTAGAGCAGAAGCATAGATATCGTTGAAACTTTCTGGCCACTTTAATTTATTTTCTCAATTTACGTGCTATATTTTCCAAAATTTAGAGTCTTCTTGAGTTGAGTTGCATATGAGTCATCGATTAAAATTTATTAGTCTAATCAATTTATTTTTTCTTTTCAGATGGGAGATGGGAATGATGAACCTTCACTTGTTCATAATGAGCCAGCAAAAGAAACTACTGAACAACAGCTTGATACAGTTTTTTTACGAGTTCAATCAGAAACTAATATAAATGATTTCTCTTGGGATGATATAGATCAAGGTGGATTAAGTGATCGTAGTGAATTTGATGACTCCTCTGATCAAGATTACAAACAATCAGAAGAATCAGAAGATGAAGAATCTGCAGGTTCTGATATTCCAAGTGATTTGTTAGTGGATGATGATAATTGTTTGGGTGAAGAAACTAGTAAGGGAACGCGAATAAGCATAATTAATGAGTTAGAGACAACAGGTGATTGGTGTGATGACATTATTATAGATGATGATGATGATGCTCTGATTTATGAATATTCGGATGAGGAAGGTCCTAGAAATCCAATTTTTAGAGAGGGCCAAGACTTGAGTAAATTTAAACTAGTTGTAGGAATGAGATTTAGAGATTACAAGCAATGTAGGGATGTTCTAACTGATGTAAGCATTCGAGAGGGGTTTGAATTGACCTTTTTAAAAAATGAGAAGAGTAGAATAACTGCGAAGTGTAAGGAGAATTGTGGTTGGAGATTTCATGCCTCCGTAGTGATGGGTGGTCCTACTATTCAAATAAAGACATTGAAAGGAAAGCATACATGCCCAAGGGTTCGTACAAATTGGAGAGCAAATTACAAATATTTGGCTGGTATAATTGAAAGAGCAGTGAGGGAAAATCCAGGTATGAAGGCAGATCAAATTTCACAGTATGTTAGTAGAGAGTGTGGTGTGGATGTCACTAAATGGACTGTGTATAGGGCTAAGAAACACGCTATGCAGAAAGTTAGAGGGGTTGACAGTGTTCAATATGCTATTCTTGGAGATTATTGTGAGACTATTTTAAAATTTAACCCGGGAAGCAAGATTATAATTAGGAATCGAGAGGACAGTGATCTACCTACATTTGGTAAGCTATACTATAGTCTATTTGGGTTGAAAATTAATTTCTTAAGTGCTTGTAGACCTATAATAGGACTAGATGGTTGTTTCCTTAAGACAGCTTTTGGAGGACAGTTGCTTGGAGCTATTGGTAGGGATGGCAATGATGGAATGGTCCCTATTGCAATTGCTGTGGTAGATACTGAAAATTATGAAACATGGACATGGTTTCTTTAAGAGTTATTGGAGGACATTGGTGGAATAGGGGAAGATAGGTGGAATTTTTTATCTGACAGACAAAAAGAGGTCTTTTAGAGGCATTGAAGGACTTAGTACCAAACTGTGAGCATAGATTTTGTGCGAGGAACATGCTTCAAAATTTCAAGAAAAAGTTCAAAAATCCAGACTTGATTCGATTGTATTGGAAGGCAGCTGGTACAGGAAACAAGAATGTATTTGATATTGTAATGAAAGAGATTTCAGATCTTGATTTAATCCCAATCATGAAACGGCTGCAGAGTGGCTTGGAAAAATACCACCCAAACACTGGGCTAAGAGCCACTTTCTAACTCAGTGTAAGTCAGAGTGTTTCGTGAATAATATTTGTGAATCTTTTAACAACTTGATTCTAGCAGAAAGAGAGCAACCCATAATCACTATGCTTGAGGGAATAAGAAACAAGATGATGAAAATGATACAAGTTAGGAAAAAAAGCATTGAAGAATACACAGGGAATATATGTCCAAATATATTGAAAAGGATTCAAAAAGCTCAAGACACTTCTAGTGTTGGAAAACGGTGATCAAATCAATCAGAATTGATACCCGGTGCAGCGGAAGTTTTTAAAAATTTTATATGGAACAATTCCATATCATGGGTATCAAAACTTTACGATTAAATTGTGCGTGTAAAATTAAATAACAATTATAAATTTTTACCTTGAAATCTCGAAACGAGATTATGAACACCAACAGATTACTCTGCTCTTGTTGTATATCCCAGGAACTGATGGACGAACAATTCTTCAATCAGGTCCACGAACAGAAGTTTAATCCCTCTGATAGATTGCACTAGAAAATCTATCAGAAGTTTCTACGAAGAGAATTAACGAATTTGATCCGTTAAACCAGACTGCAAATTCAAAATTCACAGGCTGGAATTTCTCGAGCAGAGAGGGAGAGGGGGGGGCGGCCACTTATAGAAAAACCAGGGTTTTCGAAAATATTTTGTGACCTCTGTTATGTAATTTCTGTACTGCAATAACTTATTTATAATGTGAGCTGCTAACAGCTTAGGGCCCATTAGTCATAAGTTCAAGCCTGACAAGCAAAGCCCGCATGTTCAGAAATTAATATAAAATTCATCGTGACTCAGATTGATAAACCAATTTCACCAATGTGCACAGAAAACCATTTCTGCATCTTTTAAAGTCAAGATAAATTTTCTGAATCCGAATTCAGTGATTTCCAAAATTGCCCATCCCTATGTCATTTTAGGAAATCTTACTCCCTCTACTCTTAAATAAGAAGTCCCACTTCTTTATTCACTAAATTTAACTCTTTAAATTTAATTATCTCAACGGGGATTAAAAATTCATTACTTGTGTGACCCTCAATGGTTCAGGGATACAGCTAGCCGTGGGCTCACAACTCCTTGTGACTCGGAACAACAATTTCCGACTTGCCCATCGAATCATGGTAAGAGCGCCTAGCAACATCGCCCCATGATTCCCTAGGTATCACTGATAGTGCCTGCAAGAACCAATAGATTTTGGTTAGCGTACAGTACGGTCCCTTCATCCATATATCCCGATCGAATCAACAACCATTGGTAAATCGAGAGTCGTTCGAGATTCGATAACTATGCAATGCATCTTGAAGATCAAATAGTGACATCGCATGTGCTACTAAGAAACCATTTCTTAAAACACATCATGTACTCTGGCCAGAGATTCGTCACACTAATATCTCCTCAGATTGCATAGGATATCCATACTAGCAAGTATGTGGTGAATCCTTGACAAAAAAGCATCGACTCCTATATGTGTCGTAACTGTACCCAATCCCGATACCTGATGACCCCAATAGAGTCGGTAAACGAGTCAAAGCACAGTACTAGCATATAGAGTCTCAATGATGTTTCAAGTAGTAAGGACTAATGGTGTACAACCAAAATCGCGGACTTTATCCACTCGATAAGTGATAACCACTTGGAAAGTCCGGATAGGGTAGTTCGATCATTCATCGTATGAATATCCATTTGCATGCTTTGAACATCTTTATGTTCCATACCAATGAAACGTGGTACTCGGCATCGCAAATGCTAGTCTCAATCTCGAGCGATCCTTATCCTTATTAATGGACGGCTCAATCGATTAGGAACTGTTTAGAATATACAGTGACTATAAGATGTGTTTCATGATAAGATGTGTTTCATGATAGCCATCCCCATGTGCCACCACATCTTACATACACTATAGTATATTCAAGGTCTTCATCTAAACATCTTATAGTATGTCACAACATATTATAAAAGTGTAAATTATATTAAACAAAAGATTGTTTATACATAGAGTCATAAAAGCGCTTAGCCACAAGTTGGCTCACCGGGCACCCACTCTTTCATCTAGGAGTTGTTTTTCGATATATTCTGGTGAGGAAGAGTATCAGATCCAATATGTAAATGGAATTGGTGTTTTGGAACAGTTTGTCGTCAAATTAAAGGATAACTCATTCACTTGTGGTTTTTTCCAGATGCGTGGATACCCTTGCTGCCACGCAGCTTGTGCAATTGCTCAAGGTAGACTGAAAATTCAGGATTATGTGGCAAGCTACTTCTTCAAAGATGAATACCTAAAAGGGTATTCACATGTTATCCATGTTGTTCCAGGTGTGGTGGACTACTGTAAGTCTAGTTGTGCACCTCTTGGACCACCTCCCATAAAAAAGAAGAGAGGCCGGCCCAAGAAAAACAGAAGAAAGGACCCGGTTGAAGGCAAGAGTGTTTCTACTAGAAAAGGCCTTACACATACTTGTTCTAGGTGCTTGGAAGTGGGTCACAATAAAGCAACTTGCAACAATACTATGCACCCTAAATCAAAGCTCAATAAGGTTGTTAGTTCATTGCTTTATCTAAATTATATGTGAAATAAAAATTTGATGTCACTGATTTTTTTGTGTCATTATATAGAGGCCAGAAGGTGTTGGAAATGGTGATGAAATGGGACACCAATGCACTCAAGCAAGCAGTTCTACCTTTGCTTCAAGAAAGGTACTACTGATTTGGTATACACATGCCAACTTTAATTTAAAATGTTTCCTGAAACTACATTCCACTTGCAGAAAAAAAAGAGTAATGAATCAAGGCAAACACAAAATAGTACAACGGGACAAGCAGGTGATACACCGAGAGAAAGTGTTGCACAAGACCATGTTTCAATGGTGATGACAGTTTAAACCACACAGTGCACTACATTCTCGTAGAAGAAATAGTTGGTTTCGTTATCATTTTGTGAACTTTATGGTTCATATCATTTTGGTGTATACTCTCTAGTGTGCTAAATAGGAAAGAAAATATGTATGTTTCTATCATTTTGGTTTGGTTTGGTTTGGTGTGATACAGTGGTACTTTTGGATATTATACTCTGTGTTGTCTCTAAAATATATCTACTTGGATTTATTTCTTGTTTTTTGTTTCTATATTTCTTAGATTTTTGGTTATATCGTTTTGGTTTTGTTTTCTGGTTTTATGTGCTTGTTTTTATATCATTTTTTTGTTTTAATTTGCTGTCAGTTTGGTGTATTTTCAAAGGGAAATTGAAGTGGTTGATTATTATTTTCTCGGTTTTAAGAAATGGATTTGTTAGTTCTGAAAATTTTGACAGATTTTGCTTGCTTAGATCACCCACAGTTTGTTTACTTTTTTGTTGCGTTTATTATTTTTTGTTTAGGCAAAGGAAAATTTTCTGTGGGGATTTTAGAGCTTTTTTGTTGCTTCTGTAATCTTTTTTCTCCCTTCAAATGCATTTATATATGCATGTGTGTGTTTTGAATTTGAAAGTATGATATTTTGAGACTTGAGTGTCTTGTTTGAGTGTTGCTTTTGGTTGAGTTTGAGATCTTGGGATATGCAGCCAAAGTTCAGTATTATGATTGTTTGCTGTTGAATTACTAGACCACGTAGAATTCTTTAGGAATTCAATCGTAAGTTGAAAATATGCAACATAAGAAGAAAAAAGTACAGGATTATATATTTCAAAAAATATTTTTGGAAGATAACATATTATATTATAAAATATATTTATAATATTAATTAAAATAATTATATCAAAATCGAAATAACCGAATCGATTTAGTAAAAAATCGAATCGAAAAAAAACGGTTTAGTAAAAAATCAAACCGAATCGAAGAAAAACGGTTTGGAAATCGGATTATATATTTCTAAAATCGAAAACCAAATAAAAAATCGAAAATTGGACCGAACCGACCAATGAACAATTCTAAGATTCTTCATTCTTTACAAAAAAATTAATATTCGAACAAATTTGATAAGGAAAAAAAAATGTTTTTTTTTTTGTTTTGGGGGTTATAATTTTGGCAGATTTAAAAGAATAAAGAAGGGTCCTTAAAATAAAAAAGAATAAAGGAGGGTATTTTCGTACCAATGGCTGAAATTTGGCAAAAACACACTCAGTCAACGCGCTTGTTCAACATTTTCCATATTGAGGGTAAAAACGTGCAAATATTTTGAAAAGTTAAGGGATTTGGTGCTTATTAAATTTTCATAGGGGAGAACCATATCTTTTTAACATTTCACAGGGGTAGTTCATGTAAATAACTCTTTTAATATATTCAATCATAACGGGCCGATAACGAAATTTATTTTAAAACATATATTTTCAGATTAAATTTGTGATGTCATTAGCATATATTATATTATTAAAATTTTGATTAGGTTTGCTCTGAAACGATTCCACATGTTTATATAATTATATATTCGCGAGACGGTTTATCCGATGCATATTTGTAATGAAAAGTAACATTTTTTTGTTACTTGAATCGGAGACTCGTCTCACAAAATTGACATGTGAGACAATCTTATAAGAATTTTTGTATTAAATGTTTTAAACAAAAAACTCTTATGAAACTTTCTCAATACATATGTGGATCGAGTCAATCTATCTCAAAGATTTATATATCCGTGGAATCATCTCACGAAAAAACATTCTCAATATTTTAATAACGATATGTATATTTCTATTTATTTATTTATAATAGGTTAGAAAATTGAATTACGTTAAAAAATTAATCAACATATCTCACTAGAAAAGAAAATCAACTTTTGAAATTGATAATTTCAAATCAACCAAACCAAACCAAACCAAACCAAACCAGAATGGTTTGATTTTAATTATTTTTAAGCATTAATGGCTTGGTGGTGTTAGCGATTTAGAAAATTTGATAGACTAAGGGAGGCGAGTTGATGGATTTTTATTAAATTTTATGAAATCTCATGGAATACAAACAGACTTTCATTAATTTTTTGTAAACTTTTCGCTAGAGCCGTCAAAATGGGTCGGGCTCGTCGGGCCAGCCCGCCCCACCATGAAAAAATAGCGGGTTGGGTTAGGGTTTTGCTGGCCCGTTCGAAGGCGGACCAAAACAAACCGCGGGTTGGGGCGGGGCGGGGCGGCCCGTCTGTTTTTTCAAAATATAATTTTTTTAATTTTTTTTAATTATAGAAATAAAAACACTTATTTTTAAATAATGTAATTTTAAAATTTTAAAAATAGTATTTGATAGATTTTTAATTTCTTACATTATTATTTTTTATGGTTAAATATCTATTTATATTATTCATATTATTTTGAAATGTGATTTTTTATCCAAAATATAATAGTTAACATCAAAATTTTATATGATTTGTTTGATTATGACATTTATTATTTGTTATTGTATAACATTTTTGATATATTTTTTCCAATCTCAAATACTAATTTTGTTTTTTGAATTTTTTTATAATTTTTTTAAATTTTGGCGGGTTGACCCACCTAGCTCGCAACCCGCTGCGGGGCAGGGCGTGGCGGGTTGGAGTTTTTATGGTCCGTTTGAAGGCGGGCCTAAACGGGCTAACCCAAACGGGCCGCGGGTCGGGACGGGGCGGGTCGGCCTGTCTGACAGCTCTACTTTTCGCAGAACTTTTGTAGAAATTTGTAAACTTTTCATACAAGACTTTTGTTAAAACACAACCAATCTGAATTTAATTATCTCTACTTATATCTTTGCTTTTATTTTCTAAAATTATTTTTATCTTTTGTGTTTCACTGAACACCAGCGATAGAAGCACATGTAGTTGCGTGTGTGATAAAATATATGAATATTTTATAAATTTTTGTCATGAAATAATGTTTTATTTGATAGTTGAAAATTAATTATTGGTAAGATAATATAAATTTAATATGATAATATAATCAAATTGATATTTGAGATATATAGGTGTGAAATTAATCATAGAAACAAACATAATACATATTGGTTGAAAAAAAAGTTTAACAGGATAGTAGGAAAAGGATGTTGAGAAAAAGGTGGACAAAAAAAGGTAAAATTGGAAGATGATTTTTGGTGTGTCATGACACACCAAAAAACAGTTATTATAAGATACTCAACTTTTATATAATAGTAAAGATATTAATTTTGTAGAAGTAAAAATTGTGTATATATATACACACACGGGGATTGGATCTCAAACTAATCAGGTGGTGTCTGAGAAAATTTCTACAAATCAACTGAGAAGTACTTCCAAGAAACTCTCACAAACACTACCTTAGTTTTTTTAAATTTTTTTTTCATCTTTTTTTTACGGAAAGCACTTTTTTTTTTTTGTCTTGGCAATTACGTTTATTGTTTCTTCTTTTTTTTCGTTTTGCGGGCCGTCAAATTATTTGTTTTTTTTTCCTTTTCCTACGTTTTGAACTTTGAAGTACAGACTTGCTTTTCATGCTATCTTGGCAGAACGTCACTTTCTTTTTCTAGAGTTCCAGATTTTGTAAGCGGCCACAGAAGCTTCAATATATAATTTTCAATTTCTCCACTTTGGGATCATTTATCATCATCACTACTACGTTGATTTATTTTATTTTATCCTCTCAAGTAGTTATAATATACATTTGTCTACATGATTGACATATTTTATGTTCAAGAAAGTTGAGTTTCCTATATTAGTTATTTTATTCTTGTTATTAATTTGTTGCATTTAATACGACATTATTGCATTGTCTTTCAAATCAATAGTGAAACAAGACAACAATCTTATTGACTGACCGATATTCTTGATGAATTCTAGTTCAAATATGAATTTAAGCATAAGATTGGTATGACATTTGATAGCTTAGATGAAGCTTGGAAGTTTTTTGGGTTGAGTATGGTGGAAAAACTGAATTTGGAGTTAGGAAGCATTATTTTAACAAGTTCAAGAACTGATTTATAACATCGTACAAATATGTTTGTTGCAATGAGGGTGTTCGTAAAAAAGACAAAAGAGGTTCTTTGAGACTCAATCCTCGGCTTGAGACTCAAAAAACGTCATCCTACTGTCACTGATAAGTTCTACAACCTACAAATTCTTAGATCTTTAAGTCATCGCACAACTTACACTTTACTATTCTTATATTCCTCCATTAGTACCCAAAACTTTCCCCACAAAAGTGATCGTATGCTAATAATCGTCTACTGATCCACTAACTCTTCTTATCATGATAGCTTCAGTAAAAGGATTTTCTCAAAACTTTTTCATGAAACGCAATTCAAAATTTTTCTACATCATTAGTCGTAGTCAAAGCTTCGTGAAAAATCATTGAAAGATATGCTTAAAAGTTTTAAATAAATAATTTATGCACGCCCGCTAAAAATACATGGTTTCGAAAATTATATTTTCGTTACCAAAATATTTTCTTAAAATTTTTCTCACAAGTCAGCGCATGCCTTAAAAATATGTTTGCATGCAAACAATTAATTTCAGACATCATTTTAGAAATGATAAATTTCAATGGAAGTTGTTGCTCTAAAAAAATTCTGAAAATTCTTAATCGATTCACTAGACTTGTTCAAGCTTCTAAAATCATTTAAAACATCTTTCAAAATTTCTTATGGCCGATCCTCTTATCAAAACTCCTCTACGCGTCCCAAACTCTCACTCATACCCAAGAATCAAATTTCAGACTTTAAACTCGAAAAGACAGTAACTTAAACAGCCGAGACCTCAACTTACAACAACTTATTGCAACTAGGCTAACAACATCCATCAACCGTGTAGTGGCAACTTAAAAAAACAAAACTTGAACGTTTGACGGCCACTAGAAAAAGCCACGACAACCCGAGATTTGGACATAAAAAATTTCTTAGTCTCAGCAATCAAGAAGAACAATTTAATAATTATGTCTATTGCCCCTAGCAAGAATCCCACCTCTCAAATCATACCTATCACACTAATATACATCTCAAACACTAAGTTAAGTCTCGGGTTACACTACTAATCCAAAATAGAACCAAATCCAAAAACAACACGACAACTAGGGAAAGAAACAAAAATGGTGTCACAACTTGCTTAATCTAATTGCTTGTTTATATTGACTTCTAGACTCTTCTCTACTCAAAACAATGTTTCTCTAACATTCTAGCTTATATCCCAATTTACCACACTTAATTCTTTTCTTCTAATACTATACAAACAATCCCAACAACACCAGAACACAGTCACCAGTTACAACTAACGATCCGAATCCTCGGTCGACTCAACTTCTTGACAAAAGAACTCACTCCCAACAACCCATACATAACTTGTAATATTCTCAACACAACATCAGCAACCATTAAAACAAGATCAAGAAAAATAAACAATTCCCATCGGAGACAGACGGTTTAAAGAAAACAGAAACAAAAAATATTAAGAAAATGTTTAAACATAATTTAAAACTTGATTTTCCATACACGCAAATCATCAATACCAAAGCTACGACCTCCTGATGTAGTACAAAAAGGTAGAAACATGCATTTTTAAATAGGTTTGAAGCTATCAATTAGAACTATAACTTTATTCTAAACCTTTCACTTTAATTCTAGTGCGCAACATTCTTCAATTCAATGTTCACACAAAAATTGCAATGATACCTTAAATTTAGTCTAGGTCCTCGCAAATTTCGGACTCACTAATTAACTTGCAAAACTTATATATATTTATCCTTAATCAAAACTATCCACTTACTAAAGTTAGACTAAAATTCATCCATAAGAAAATGATTTTCTTTAGTAACACCACAATTAATAACTCATAAGGTACAGTTAATATCCTCGGGTAGACTCTTATCTTCTATCAAATTGCAAAACTCACTAAATCTCTAAATCAACATGCTTTTAAAATAATTGATATACCCTAAAAAATACTTAAAAAAATATTAAACATACACCATACACTAAACTTCATGCATAAAATAAATTAGATAGATAACTCTTTGAAAATATTTTTAAATTGATGACATTAAAACATTTAAAGCATTCATTCAATTACGTCTATCAATCTCTAAATAAACTAGTCACTTAGTTGTATCCGATCAAAATCCATTATAAGGAAATAATTATAACTTACATTAGTAACACCACAATTAATATCTCATAATGCCTAAGTTAATATTCTTTGACAAACACCTACTTCCTCATCAAGATCGATAACACCACTAAGCAACGCAAATAATTTCTACGTCATGACTACAACTGGAAGGAATATTTGTATACCAATTTCACTTAACTTGTAATCAACATGCTCTTTAAAGACATTTAAATAGTACACTTCTTAAAAAAATTTAAACAAGAACAAACACCGAACTACACATTTAAATAATTTAAACATATAACTTTGAAAATATTTTAAAAATGGATGACATCAAAACATTTAAAGTAGTAATTCAAATGCGACTAACATTTAAAATCCATTAAAACTTACAAACTTTGATGCGAGACTTCTCGAGCTTCTTGCAACCGGCATGTTAGAGTAAATGCTCTGCAAGCCAAATGTTGGCTAGGGATTTTATCGACTCAAGTTTAATAAAAATTTTTTATTTTAATATAATTATTTTTTATTCAATTCTAGCATTTACTTTATCTGCATAAAGACCTTGAATATACTATAGTAAATAAATATGAGGTTGTATATGTGATGACAATCATAAAACACATATTTTAATTACTGTATATTCTAAATTAAGTTCCTAGTCGATTGGACCGTCCAAAATAAGGATAAGGATCACTCGAGCTCGAGACTAGAATATGTGATGGTGTGTATCAAGTTTCATTGTTATGGACATAGAGATGTTCAATCATACATATTGGTGCTCATACGATGAGTTCACTGAACTATCCTCCCTCGGACTTCCCAAGTGGTTATCATTCATCGAGTGGATGAGTCTGTGGTTATGGTTGTACACCATTAGTCCTTACGACTCGAGACAACACTGATGCTCTACATGCTAGGACTATGATTTGACTCGTTTACCGACTCCATGAGGATCATCAGGTGGCAAGATTGGGTACAGTTGCGACACCTGTAGGAGCCAATGTATTGTAGTATAGAATTCACCGCTCACCTACGGGTGTGGATATCCTATGTGATCTTATGAGGTAATACTGCATGGAATCTCTGGCCAGAGTATGAGATGTGCAGTAGGGTAAAGTGGTTCCTTAGTTCCACATGCTATGCCACTATGTATTCTCAAAGATGCATCACATCGTTATCGAACTTTACATGAAACTCTCGATGAACCAATGGTTGCAGATTTGATCGAGATATATGAGATGAAGGGACCGTACTGTACTATAACCATAATCGATTGATTCTTGCAGGCACTATCAGTGATACCTAGGGAATCATGGGTCGATGCTACTAGACGCTCTTACCATGATACGATGGGTCCAATCAAAAATGAATTTTGACATTCATATGATCAAGGTGTTGATGCATAGAATGGGGCGACTAAGGGTAAGCCCGCATAAAGGACAATGTCCTGAATCACAAAGAGCTGTGAACCCACGACTAGTTGTATCCCTGAACCATTGAGGGTCACACAAGCACTGGTTTTCCGGTTCCCGTTGAGATAATAATAAATTCAAAGAGTTGAGTTTATGATAAACAAGTTTGATTGGATCAAAAGATAATCTTATAAATGAGTTTATAAGAGCTTATAGGAATTTTGAGAGCATTACTGCTAAAACAGTTAAGGGAGTGCACCTGCCTAATTTGAGTGGAAGTGTTCCAAAATTAGCAGCTACCTTATTTATACTTCAATGGTTTCAAAAAATTAAAGTGTGCATCATAATAACGATTAAGTTAAAATCGTCGCATCGGTGATATTGAATCATTGATCGGGATTATGATAAAATTAATACAATAAGTGCATGAATAATGGGCTAGTAGGAGTACAAGTCCATCATGATAAATTATTAAAGTAATGGACTTTAATAAATTAATAATATTCTAGTTGGACTAGAATAAAGCCCATTAGTTGTAATAATACATGGTAAAAAAAAAAAAAAAAAAAAAAAACTTGCACACAAGGAAAGACTTGCACCACATTCTATATGACTTTCGAAAATCAATTGATATATGGCATGCAGATTTTGAAAAAACAATTAATTGATTGTATGCAATTTGTTAACCATAATTTTCTTAACATATAGATATTATTGCATAAAAATATGGTTAAGGGAATTAATTAAAAACTTAAGAAAAGCAAGTCTTATTCTCGAAACCAATTGGCAGACCACCTTCATGCAATTTTCGAAATTGCTTTCTAATTGCTCTAAGGATTTCGGCCACCCTAATCAATAGAGATTTGAGTCGTCACTCCTTGTTCGTTCAATCTCTACACAAATTTTTTCTTCTTCTTCTCTAGTGCGACTTAGAAGAGGAACAAGTAATCCAGTCGTGGATCTGATTCGGAGATTGAAGAAAGATATTTTCAAGTTGATTGTTCGTAGGGAATTACAACAAGAGCTATCTCCGTTAATCCCAAAATAGTTGATGTCAAGTGAAATATTCACTAAAGGTATAATTTCGTAAAAACCCTATAAATGTCAATTAAACCATACGAGCGTCCAATCATGTTTTGAATGTCAAACCGAAAAATTTTAAACTTTCGCTGCGTCTTGGGCACAAGAAAAACGGTACTCCAACACGGCAGTAGGCACAAACCCAAACCAAGAACATGCTCTGATACCAACTAAAATGACCCTCTAACCTCTATAATTTAAAAAATATTAAAATAATGCGAATTTTTAAAAAAATTCGACATGACCTTTTTAAAACATTAACAAACCACCTGTCTCAAACAAACACAAAAGATTTGAACTAAACGAGACAAAAAACTAAACAAGGAAACAAGCGATAATTTAAAAGGGAACATTTCAAGGTTTGCGAATGCCAAAAGTTTAACAAACAAATGTTTATCATGCCAACAAAACTGATCTAGAAGTTTTTAAGTTTACATCTAACCAATATACAAAATAAAAGACATCAAAACTATGCATTTAAATAACATCTGCGGAAGACTAGCATAGGTCGGAGGCATGTGCTAAGCCCGCATCGCATTTCACTCAAGAGTCATGCCTCTCGATCTCAACGAAGGTCTAACCTGCACCAAGCAAAGTAGGGAGCCTAAATGCTCAACAAGTATAAAGCATGGAGTAACGAAGGATACATAATACATGCACAATACTTTAAAATATTTGTACTCAAAATACCTTGAAACTTTTCTCGGAGAAATGCTTGAAATTAAAAGGAGGTAAAACTTGGAACTTAAAGAAAACGCATGCATGAGACTCACTCCACTTTTACTCAACTCATGCACTTTAACTCAACTCACGTACTTTAACTCAAACTCACACTTGAAACTTTAACTTTACTCATACCTTTAAACATAAACTTTCATAAACTTTAACTTTAATTTTGAACTTTTCTATGTGAATTTAAATCCTCGATTGTGACCATCTTTTGTTTGATCGATCAATGACTACAGTACTATGCCGGCAAGGACGCCGAGATTTCTCCCGACCCCACATTGCCCCTCTATGACAAGGACATCGAGATTTCTCCCAATCCCACATTGCCCCTCTATGACAAGGACACCGAGATTTCTCCCGGTCCTACATTGCCCCTCTATGGAAATGACACTGAGATTTTTCCCGGCACCACAATGCCCCTCTTTTGTTTGATCGATCATGGCTGCAGTACTATGCCGGCAAGGAAGCCAGGATTTCTCCCAACTCCACATTACCATTCTATAGCAAGGACACCGAGATTTCTCCCGGCCCCACATTGCCCTTCTTGGCAAGGACACAGATTTTTCTCCCGACACCACAATGCCACTTTGTGGGTAGGGGAAATAAAATATCTCCTGGCTCCTCCCGAAACCTCTGATTTGGCAAGTGAGCCGAGGCATCTCCCGACCCAACATTGCACGTCTATTGTCACAATCAACTCTCCTCATTCAAAATATTTTCTTGCCTTAACTTCAAATTTTTCTTTTAACCAACTCATGCATCACCTTTCTTTAAAGGAAAATAACACCTTTTAAATCTCGACACCAAGAAAATAAAACACTTTAAATACTCCAATTTTGGATGAAAAAACATGATTTCGATCAAAGAAAAGAAATGGTTAAGTGGCTGCCTTTAGGCTAGACTAACCAACCAAACTCCCCTTTATCCTCAAACAAGACTCACCACGAGCGTTCAAACCGAAAAAACCCATAACTCGAACTTTCTTTAATCGAATTGACTTTTGCTTGAACCGACCTATTCTACACACCCCAAAATAACCCCAAGGATCAGTCCTTAACCGCCCATGCCAACCTGAGCAGCCCGAACAAAACGGATTTCCGGGCAGCAACTATGCTCAACAAAAATATGAACAACCACCTCAACTTAATTCACCCATAAATTATCCAAAACTTAACTGAATGGCTCCCAAATTGAACCGACATGACCCTCATATCCTAGAATAGACCTAGGACCAGAGCAGCCTCAATCCTAGTAGCCCGAACCATTCAGCCTATCTAAAAAACCCACAGCTCTACCGCAACGCTAAAAAATCTGCACGAACTCAACTTAACACCAATCACTCCTATATTACCTTTATTTCACCACCAACCTAAGGCCACACTACACGACACCATGGAACATCACTTGACTCATCCACAGCCCCTGGACCAGCCTAGGCCAATGGCTTTCCTTTCCAACCTAACTTAAATCGATACACCATCAATTCAAGTCCAACTCCCTACGCACAATACACCTCTTAAATCAGCCTTCAAGGCCAACACATCCACCATAAATTCACCATTGAAACACATCAAAAACAAGGGTAAACACATAACTAGGGCAGCCCCTAAACCATCACCACAAGAAATTTTGAATTTAGCAATAAACATGCCACAAATTGGCCTCAAACTTTTGAAAATCAACTCCACAATAGTAAATCGATACTTGGCTTAAGATATAACTCATTATCAACTCATTTCAACACATAAATTTCGAAATATCACAAAAACATGGCCAAACACTAGCTGAAATTTCGAAATGCCTAATTAAAATTTGCAAAAACACCAAGTATCCAAAGAAAACATGACACACAACATAATATCTTAATTTGGTGGTCAAAGGATTGTTTTATACTTGCCTTATATCCAACTTACAACCAAGAAAAAAATGCAGAAATGAGGCTGGAACGAGAATGGAAGAGTTTCCTAACGCCTTGAATGCGATTTACAGTCGGTTTGGTGGCCTTGGCGGCGACGGCTGTGGTCGGAGAAGGCGGTGGAGGGACGGTCGTGAGTTGAGAGGGGGAAAGGGGTGAGCGGCGCTAGGGTTGGGAAAAAATGGGTAAAGGTTCCTATTTTCTATTTTTTGGGTATATTAAAATGTGTAGGTATGTGTGTATAGGTGTATGTATAGGTGTGTGTAATTGTAGTTATTAATATTAAAATACTAAAGTTGTTATTTCAAAAATAAAAGAGTTGCTACTAGGCTTATAACAACTACTACACCACACACACTACATTTATTAAAAATCATTTTCTTTAAAGTTTTCAAGTTGAAAGGAATTAAATAAATTCCATTTGGATTTTAAAATACTAATTTTGGGAGGAAATTAAATAAACTTTAAAATTCTTTTAAAATAAATAAAACTACTCGAAAAATCCTTAAAATGAAGTTTTATCTACTTTCCTCAATTTTTAATGATTTAAAATAAATTTTTCAGAAATCCTTAAAATAATCATTTAATAAATTTTCTCAAGAATAAAATATAACTCACAACTCCGCTTCCGCCCGCCGGTCCTAAAATAACAGAAACTCAAGCATTTTTTAAAAATAAATACTTAAACATTTTGATGTCACACATTTAAAATAAATATTTAAATAATAAACAGAGAGATTAAAATAATTTAAATAAAATAGCTGAACATTTAAAAGTCATTTAAATAAATACACAAGCGTAATTAAAAGTCTTTAAAACACATTGGGCAATCAAATAACATTTAAATAAATAATCTAGATATTTAAAATAATTTAAATAACTAACCGATAAACTAATATATTTAAAATAAATAAGCTAGACGATTAATTAAAATCATTTAAATAAGAAATTTTAAACCTTTAAATCATTAAAACAAATAAGTTGTATAATAAAATAATTTAAATAAGTAAACTTAAACAATTAAAAGCATTAATTAAATAGTTAGTACAATAAAATGATTTAAATAAATAATTAGCATTTTATTAACACATAATTAAAATAAAAAATTTAAATCAATTAAACTTAAAAATAATAATCATAATATTTATTTAATTTAATGCATCTGATTTAGTAGATTGGATTTTAGGTACTACAGCTCAGCCCCATGTTATTTAGTGGATGGATACCATGGTTTTGGATCCGGTTAGTCCAGAGGTTTATGGTATGGGAGTGCCTCCTGATGCGACGACTCAGCGTACTACATACCATGACGCCTTTGCCTGAGCAGTGATTTCCGAATAGTTTTTGGTACACTTCATTTGCATTAGCATTCCCAACATTTGTATACTCATGCTTTCGTACTGAGCTTTTTATACTCACGTCCTCGGTTTTTGTTCTGGACATCCCATTAAACGGGGCATGACTCAGGTTGGACGGACCCGATAGTAGCGGTCGTTGAGCTACAGCAGGGTGGATTTGTACTGTTCCAAGCTTCCGTTGTAATTGGGATTCTAGTTTTACCTTCGATGGGGTTGTATAACACTAATGGCTGTTTTAGTATTTGTTTGGACCGGTTGTATTCTGTCGGTGGATTTTAGTTGTTTTAATTAAGTTTCCGCTGGATTTCTTATTTACCGCTTTTAAGTTGAATTGCATGCTTTAAGCTTTGTTTAATTAGTGATTTCGGGTTGGGTCACTATATTTTATTTATTTTTCATATGCCAAAATATTGCATACAAAGTGTTTGATAAAATTTTTCAACCTAACTGGTTTTATTGTTTCAACTTGTATCTTTTTCAAATGATTTTAAAAAATATTTAATTGGTTTCTACGAAAGGTTATTTTGAGTGTCTTTCGCTTGGTTTGAAAACCAAACTCGATTTAATTCATTGATGTTTAATATTTCAAGAACCGAGCTATTGTAGCTCAAAATATTTTAAACATGTGTATTCATCCCCCTCTACACATCTTAACCGATCCTATAAATGGTGGAAAAATTGTATCACATGAAACACAATCTATTACAACTGGTAGTATTACTTCTAAACTCACTAAAGCACAACTTTTATTAAGATAATGAACGAAACATCTACAAAGATCCTCAAGTTTCAGTCAGGAACTTGAAAATTATTTTACCACTGTTTTTTTTTAGTGATGCAGATGAGAAAACTTTCGACATATTGCGACGGTGGTCGCAAAAAACACAAATATATTCAATTTCATCTATAATGACAAAAAAAAAATTCTAGCTTGCCCGGTTTGAACAGTTGCGGTGGAGCAAAATTTTATTATTGGAGGAAATACATTGGACGAGAAACGTTCTAACTTAAGACCGGAAAATTTGAAAGCTCAATGTTTGCTCAATGATTGGTCAAAAGCCGCTAACCGAACACAACATATTAAAACTAATGAAGAAGACCAAAAAGAAATCGAGGAAACATCCGGAACTACGATGGGAGAAAATGCGAGTGAATGTGATTGAATAAAATGAAATGTAATAAAATTTTAATATAATGTATTGAAAGTTGAAATATAATATTATTTTTATTGAATAAATTTAATAGATTTTTATTGAGATAATGAAATATTTTATAGAATTTTAAATATAAGTTGTTAAAAGTTGATATTTAATATATTTTTTTTACTGAATACATGTAATAGCTTTTTATTGAGATAATAAAATATTTGATAGAATTTTTAATATATGTTCTCTTAAATTTTTTTTAAAAAAAACGGCATAAAAAAATTTGAGACCCACGCAAGGGGCACACCCGCATGTAGTGACCCTTACCCGGATCACCTACTAAACAGAACTTAGGCATGCAATTAACTTAATAAACAGAAATCAGAATTCAACTGCGGACACCATAACATTAATACAATCCCAAGAAAAGGAATCTGTAAATATGCAAAATAATATACAACCAAATCGAATAGCTGTATAAACTCAAAACAACAGAATAAAAACCTAAACGAAGCTCCAGCTGATCAAACACTTCCTAGCCCCTCTTGGATCCACCCGCCTCGTCCAATCACAAACCTGCCCCATGGAATAGAGTGTCCAAAAACACAGAGTACGAGATGTGAGCATAAAACGCTCAGCACGAGAGTATGAGTATACATGCATGCAAAGTGAAATCCCTATAAACTCGAGGTCAAGGATCAGATAACAGAGACAGACCGGGCCCTGGTATGTAGCACGCTGTGACGTCGCTTTAGGAGGTGGCTCCCATACCAAAATACCAGTGGATATGCCGGACCCAAATCGATGGAAGTCCAACCACTAACCGGATAGGGTAAAACCCTACTATAGACATCTCGAATGAGATAGCTCAATATTCAAATGTATGCAGCATAAATCAATGACATATAAATCATGCAGTCACATAATACATGCATACTCAGTCAGGATATCTCGAACAGTACTTTCGTATCTCAAATACTAGGCAAGTGCTATCAGCCCTAGGTCCACGCCTATAATCCGCGCTACACTGCCAATGATACTACTACCATTATAGCGCTCTAAAAGCCTTAACTAAGCTAAATCATACTCCTAAATATTTTTAGGAAGCAAAAGCTATACCTTCATCCGTCGTTAGCCCTTTGCTGTCGATTGCCTCAAAACTAGGCCACAGCTCCGCTACGACGCCTGGATCGCTATGCCACTTCCGGATTCCCGATGGGACGCCTAGAATGCCCTATATCTAAGCTGGAAGACTGAAGAAATGAGAGAGAAGAGGTTATCGGTGTGCTCAAAACTGAATCTCGGCCTTCCTATTTATAAACGGAGTTCGGGCCATCCGAACTATGCTTCGGAGCGTCCGAACACGATCGGATCGTCCGATCCTGACTTCAGGTCGTCCGAACCCGATAATACGTCATTGCTTACGTCGGCACAATGACGTCATCCATGACGACTGTCGGCAGCACGATCGGAGCGTCCGAACCACTCTTCAGAGCGTCCGAACTCGGACTTCGGACTGTTCGAACTCAACAACGGAGCCTCCGAACTCAACTTAAATAAATACGATTAGTTCCTTAATCAATTCATTTGGTTACGGGCCACTACATTCTCCCCCACTTAAGATATTTCGTCCTCGAAATCAAATCTTAAGTACTGAATGTAAAATAGCATGAAGAAACATTCTTTATTCAACTAAACGATTACAGAGTTTATAACTGATTACAACTCAAAATGAAATCAAAACAACTCAGGATGTTCTTTACGCATCATGCTTTCGAGCTCCCAAGTAGCTTCCTCATGTAAGAGTGGGTGCCCAGTGAGCCAACTGTGTGGCTATGGGCTTTGATGACTCTTTGTATAAACAATCTTTTGTTTAATATTATTTACACTTTTATGGCAATGACTTTATATTACTCCATATTGTTATATTGTGATATACTATTGTTGTTTTGATAAAGACCTTGAATGTACTATAGTGTATGTAAGATGTGGTAGAACATGGAGATGTCTATCATGAAATACATCTTATAGTCACTGTATATTCTAAAACCGTTCCTAGTCGATTGAGCCGTCCGATAATAAGGATAAGGATCGCTCGAGTTTGAGACTAGCATTTGCGATGCGGAGTACCACGTTTCATTGGTAGGGAACATGGAGATGTTCGAAGCATGCAAATGGATATTCATAGGATGAATAATCGAACTACCCTATCCGGACTTTCCAAGTGGTTATCACTTATCGAGTGGATAAAGTCCGCGGTTTTGGTTGTACACCATTAGTCCTTACGACTTGAAACATCATGGAGACTCTATATGCTAGTGCTGTGCTTTGACTCGTTTACCGACTCTATGGGGGTCATCAGGTGTCGAGATTGGGTACAGTTACGACACATATAGGAGTCAATGCATTGTTGTCAAGGATTCACCACATACTTGCGAGTGTGGATATCCTATGCGATCTGAGGAGATATTAGTGTGACAAATCTCTGGCCAGAGTACTTGATGTGATTTAAGAAATGGTTTCTTAGTAGCACATGCGATGTCACTAATTTGATCTTCAAGATGTATTGCATAGTTATCGAATCTTGAGCGACTCTCGATATACCAATGGTTGTTGATTCGATCGGGATATATGGATGAAGGGACCGTACTGTACGCTAACCAAAATCTACTGGTTCTTGTAGGCACTATCAGTGATACCTAGGGAATCATGGGGCGATGTTGCTAGGCGCTTTACCATGATTCGTTGGGCAAGTCGGAAAGTGTTGTTCCGAGTCACAAGGAGTTGTGAGCCCACGGCTAGCTGTATTCCTGAACCATTGAGGGTCACACAGTGTAATGGAGTTTTAATCCCCGTTGAGATAGTTAAATTTAAAGAGTTAAATTTAATGAACTAAGGAGTTGGACTTCTTAAATAAGAGTAAGGGAGTAGGATTTCCTAAAATGACATAGGGATGGACATTTTTGGAAACCACTGAATTCGGATTCAGGAAAATTTATCTTGACTTTAAAATGTGCAGAAATGGTTTCTGTGCACATTGGTGAAATCGGTTCATCAATCGGAGTCACGATGAATTTTATATTAATTTCTGAACGTGCGGGCTTTGCTTGTCGGGCCCTAACTTATGACTAATGGGCCCTAAGGTGTTAGTGGCCTGCATTATAAATAAGTTATTGCAGTACAGAAATTACACACAACAGGTCATAATTTTTGAGAGCAAAAATCGAAAACCCTAGTTCCTCTCAAATAATATTTCGGCCGCCCCCTTGCTCTGTCACAGAGAAATTCCGGTCTGTGATTTTGAATCGCAGTAAGGAATAACGAATCAGATTCGTTTATTCTCTTCGCAGAAAACTTCTGATAGATTTTCTAGTGCAATCTATCAGAGGGATTAAACCTCTGTTCGTGGACCTGATTGAAGGAGTTCATCGGTTCCAGGGAGAGACAACAAGAGCAGATAAAATCTGTTGGTGTCCAGTAATCTCGTTGCGAGATTGAAGGTAAAATTTAATAACTGTTATTTAAATTTTACACACAATAATTCAATCGTTGTATGGTTGATACCCACACCATGGAATCGTTCCATGAGAAAATTTTTAAACTTCCGCTGCACCGGGTATCAATCGTAATTGGTCTGGGAACTCGCCAGTTTCCAACAGTGGTATCAGAGCCAGGTTGCTCAGATCAAACGATTGAATTAATCAATTGTACAAAATTTTTGAGTCTCAGTTTTTGAAACAAAATAAATATTTTTAAATAAAAAATTTTTTTTTTTCCGGGGCAAAACCCGGGCAGCGATTGGATCGCTGCCCGGAGGGGGCGGCGATGGTCGCTGCCCCCGGGGGAGGCGCACGGCGCCGCCCAAAGGGGGCGCACGTCGCCGCCCAGGGCGGCGACCGTCGCCACCCAGGGCGGCGACCGTCGCCACCCAGGGCGGTGCACGGCGCCGCCCAGGGCAGCGCCGGGCGCTGCGCAGGGCAGCGCTCGGCGCTGCCCAGGGGCGGCGCACAGCGCCGCCCAGGGGCGGCGCTCGGCGCCGCCCAGCGGCGGCGCCAGGCGCCGCCAGGGCAGCAATTGTTGCTGCCCTAAGGGGGCAGCCGGGCTGCCCCGGCCCGCGCCCCGGGTGCGGGCCAACCGGGAGTGTCCCGGGCGGCCCGCAAGAAAAATTTATTTTTAAAATTAATTTTAATATTTAAAATTTTATTTTTGGTCCGGTCAAAAATTGTTTTTGATTGGTTCACGAGATTTCGGATCGAATTGTTCGAGTCCGTAAATTTTAAAATTGATTTTGGATAAATTTGAATTTTTGGAAAATTTTAATATTTTATCCGTAAATTGAATTTTGAAATCAATTATTTTGGTACAATTGATGATAAGATATGATCTTATGATATATTGAGTAAAATATGATTTTATTTGTAAAATTGGATTTTATAGATAAAATATGATTTTATTTGATATAGAGATAAAATATGATTTTATATGTGAAATGAGATTTTATATAAAATATGATTTTATCTTGTTTAAATTTGAATTGCCACAGCATGTTATCCAATAAATTAATTTTGAATTAAATGTTATTGGATAAGGATGATCGATTGCCATGACCAATTTTGTAGGTGTATGTTAGGAATTTACATTTTGTTTTTATTGTTGTTGGTTTTATTAATGGGCCTGGTTTATGGCCCGATATGAATGTCATATGTAATAAAAGTGGGCTTGGTTTATAGCCCGTTCCCACCCCTAAAAATGTATCCCTACTTGTCATTGTTATTTATTGTAAATACATTAGATTTAGTGGGAGATCAAGATTTGAAGACGGTGGGCCCAGCAGACAATAAAGACTGAAGAAATGTAAATTGGAAGCATATGTAATAGGATTGCATTTGCATACTGCATATTACCTAGGATTGGACTAAGACCCGTGATTGGCAACCACGGGTCAATTAGAAATGGAATCGATCATCCTATATAATATGTGATATTATGATTGTATGCATGTTTAGACATAAATTGCGTGAATCCGGCAATGCATGCAATAAATTAAATATGATGAGACAAATATTTTTATAAATAAAATCCCTCATTTTAAATATGATTTAAAATTGATATCAAGATAAATAAAGGAAATTTAAATTTGTTTAAATATTCCTACCTTCCATCAACGGTCAATGTATGAGATGCTACCCGCGGATACGGTCCGGCTCATATTATTGGGGGGGCCCGTTCGTCGGAAAGCTGTACATTGGATCGACAAATGTTGTAAGTTGGGTGGAACTCCCATGGGATCGGCTCATATTATTGGGGGATCCACATGGCGACCGTCCATCACAACTTAATATTGATGGGTCATCTTGACATGTCACTATAAACGGCGTCATATTATTGGGCCCTTATTGGACATGAGGTAAATACATGGGGGTTGCTTTGGAAGCAATTGGGCTCTACCTTTTGAGAATTATGGTTGGCTGATATTATTCGGGACCATAAGTTTGTCAATTGGACTCCATGTTCTCACTAAGGAAAAAGTTTCCCGTTTTCACTAGAGGGTAGTGAAATCGTTAAAATAGTGGGAGTGAGATTCATAAAATAAAATTCGCCTATTTTATGTCTTAGTAAATTGCTTAAACAATCATCGATAATTGTCTGTTTTATCTCAGTAATCCACATGTTTCTGTTCTCCAACAAAACAAACTTATTGACGCAAACAATACAGAATGATTCCATAAGTTAAGATTGTCCTAAGTTCGGAAAAGATTTTCTAAAGTGTTAGAAAAGGCTTCTCCGAAAACAGCCCCGGCTGATGTAACTGCCGAAAGGTTGGCCGAACTAGAGAAATGGTTGGACCATGATCTCAAGGCCAAATGTTACATGCAAAATTGGACAAGTCTAAACAAGTTTGCCATCACTGCAAGAAACCCGGTCATTGGAAACGTAACTGCAAGGAATACCTCAAGCAGTTGCGAACTGCAAAGGGTATGTTTTACATTAAAATGTTTTTCTTGGGTATTGGATACCAGATGTAGATCTCATATTTGCAATGAGTTGCAAATGATGACAAGAAGTAATAGGCTAAGGATGGGTGAGACCCAGTCAAGGCTCGGGAATGGTTCCAGAGATAAATCCAAAGCTATAGGAGACATTTTTGCAGAACAATTTTAAGTTTTTTGAGAGATGTTTTATTTGTTCCAGATTTGATTAAAAACATTATTTCTGTTTCTATGCTTGATAGAGATAGTTATTCTTGAAATTTTGTGAATGGGATTTGCAATATTTACAAGAATGAATGTTTGATTGGAAATGGACAACTTGAAAACGATCTATACAACTTAAAACTAAAAGACGTTCCAATAAATTATATTGATAAACCGGCGACAACAAACAAAAGGAAAATCGATAGTCAAAACCCGGCGAACCTTTGGCATGCTAGGCTAGGTCATATTTCCTCAAGGAGGATGAACAAGCTAGTGGGAGAGGGCATGTTTGATATGTCTGATATTAACTCTCTACCTACTTGTGAATCCTGCCTAAAAGGAAAAATGACTAAATCTCCTTTTAAGGGGAAACCTGAGCGTAGTCAGAATCTGTTGGATTTGATCCATACAGATGTTTGTGGTCCATTTAGAGTAGGGACTCAACATGGCCACACCTACTTCATTACCTTTACTGATGATTATTCAAGGTATGGGTATTTATATTTAATGAAATATAAGTCTGAAGCATTTGAAAAGTTCAAAGAATTCAAGGCTAAAGTAGAAAACAAGCTAGGTAAAAGTATTAAAGCACTTCGATCGGATCGAGGTGGAGAATACTTGAGTACCGAGTTTTTGGACTATCTGAAAGAGAATGGGATTCTCTCTCAGTGGACTCCTCCTATGACACCACAGCTTAATGGTGTATCGGAGCGTCGTAATCGAACTTTGTTGGACATGGTTCGATCTATGATGAGCTTCACTGAGCTTCCACCTTCGTTTTGGGGCTATGCGCTTGAAACGGCGGTATTGTTGTTGAACAACGTCCACACTAAAGCAGTGGACAAAACACCATACGAGTTATGGAATGGCAAAGCTCCTAAGTATTCGTACTTGAGGATTTGGGGATGTCCTGCTTACGTGAAGCAGACAGTGGGAGACAAGTTGGATAGTCGATCCAGCTTATGTTATTTTGTGGGGTATCCGAAAAATTCAATCGGATATTATTTCTATTATCCTGCTGAAACAAAGGTGTTTGTTTCTAGGAATGCCACCTTCTTGGAGAAGGAGTTCTTATTGGATAAGAAAGGCGAGATGATGGAACTCGAAGAGGTTCGAGAAGAACCCGAAATACAAAATAACGATCCTACACCTCAGGAACCATTGCTGGACACGCCTGAACCTAGAAGATCCGAGAGGACTTCTAGACCTCCTATTCGATATGGTCTTCTTCTTGAAGGGGATCAAGATGAACCCGACATTGGATGTGATCCAAGAAACTTCAAGGAAGCAATTTCTGATGCGGATTCGAATTTATGGCTTGAAGCTATGCAGTCAGAATTGGATTCGATGCATACAAACCAAGTTTGGTCTTTAGTAGATCCTCCGATGGAATTGTTCCAATAGGGTGTAAATGGATCTACAAAAGAAAGCTTGGGCCTGATGGTAAGGTATTGACCTACAAGGCACGATTGGTGGCGAAAGGTTATACTCAAAGGCAAGGAGTTGACTATGATGAAACCTTTTCACCAGTTGCTATGTTCAAGTCCATAAGAATCCTTATTGCCATAGCTGCATGGTATGACTATGAGATATGGCAAATGGATGTGAAGACTGCTTTTCTTAATGGAGACATTAAGGAAGAAATCTATATGAAGCAGCCTGAGGGGTTCACATCCATGGGAAGCGAGCATAAGGTATGCAAGCTTCAGAGATCAATTTATGGTCTAAAACAAGCATCAAGAAGTTGGAACCAGAAATTTGATGAAACAATTAAAGATTTTGGTTTCATCAAGAACCCGGAGGAACCTTGCGTGTACAAGAAAGTAGTTAAGGATGCGGTGACATTCTTAGTACTTTATGTTGATGACATCCTACTCATTGGGAATGATGTAGGGATGTTGCAGTCAACGAAGATATGGTTATCAGGTAGATTTTCGATGAAGGATTTGGGTGAGGCATCCTACATTCTAGGGATTCAGATCTATAGAGATAGATCTAAGAGAATGATAGGACTCACTCAATCAACCTACATCGATACCATATTGAAACGGTTTTCAATGGATGGGTCCAAGAGAGGACATCTACCCATGTGTCATGGAGTTTCTCTATCCAAGTCTATGTGTCCCAAGACTGATGCAGAGATAGAGAATATGACACATGTACCATATGCGTCAGCTATAGGTAGTATCATGTATGGGATGATATCTACCAGACCGGATGTAGCATTTGCTCTGAGTGTCACGAGCAGATATCAGTCTAATCCTGGTCAAATGCATTGGAAAGCCGTGAAGGACATTCTTAAGTACTTGCGAAGGACTAAGAATATGTTCATGGTTTATGGAGGACGAGAACTGAAATTGGAAGGCTATACCGACTCTAGCTTCCAAAGTGACGTGGATGACTCGAAGTCAACCTCTGGATTTGTGTTCATGCTCAATGGCGGTGCTGTCTCTTGGAAGAGTTCCAAGCAGGACACCACAGCGGATTCCACCACTGAGGCTGAATACATTGCAGCATCAGCTGCTGCTAAAGAGGCCGTTTGGATGAGGAATTTCGTCCAAGAGTTGGGCGTCATTCCTGAATTTGTTGGTCCAGTCCCGGTGTACTGCGACAACACGGGTGCCGTTGCTCAAGCAAAGGAACCAAGGTCTCATCAAAGATCCAAACACGTACTGAGGAAATACCACATAATCCGGGAGATTGTGGAAAGAGGAGACATCATTGTCGAACGAGTGGCCTCTGCAGACAATATCGCTGATCCGCTTACTAAGCCTTTGCCAGGACCATTGTTTGACAAACATCGCGAAGCAATGGGTCTACGTAGTATGACTAGTTGGCTATAGGGCAAGTGGGAGATTGTAAGAGTGGGTGCCCAGTGAGCCAACTGTGTGGCTATGGGCTTTGATGACTCTTTGTATAAACAATCTTTTGTTTAATATTATTTACACTTTTATGGCAATGACTTTATATTACTCCATATTGTTATATTGTGATATACTATTGTTGTTTTGATAAAGACCTTGAATGTACTATAGTGTATGTAAGATGTGGTAGAACATGGAGATGTCTATCATGAAATACATCTTATAGTCACTGTATATTCTAAAACCGTTCCTAGTCGATTGAGCCGTCCGATAATAAGGATAAGGATCGCTCGAGTTTGAGACTAGCATTTGCGATGCGGAGTACCACGTTTCATTGGTAGGGAACATGGAGATGTTCGAAGCATGCAAATGGATATTCATAGGATGAATAATCGAACTACCCTATCCGGACTTTCCAAGTGGTTATCACTTATCGAGTGGATAAAGTCCGCGGTTTTGGTTGTACACCATTAGTCCTTACGACTTGAAACATCATGGAGACTCTATATGCTAGTGCTGTGCTTTGACTCGTTTACCGACTCTATGGGGGTCATCAGGTGTCGAGATTGGGTACAGTTACGACACATATAGGAGTCAATGCATTGTTGTCAAGGATTCACCACATACTTGCGAGTGTGGATATCCTATGCGATCTGAGGAGATATTAGTGTGACAAATCTCTGGCCAGAGTACTTGATGTGATTTAAGAAATGGTTTCTTAGTAGCACATGCGATGTCACTAATTTGATCTTCAAGATGTATTGCATAGTTATCGAATCTTGAGCGACTCTCGATATACCAATGGTTGTTGATTCGATCGGGATATATGGATGAAGGGACCGTACTGTACGCTAACCAAAATCTACTGGTTCTTGTAGGCACTATCAGTGATACCTAGGGAATCATGGGGCGATGTTGCTAGGCGCTTTACCATGATTCGTTGGGCAAGTCGGAAAGTGTTGTTCCGAGTCACAAGGAGTTGTGAGCCCACGGCTAGCTGTATTCCTGAACCATTGAGGGTCACACAGTGTAATGGAGTTTTAATCCCCGTTGAGATAGTTAAATTTAAAGAGTTAAATTTAATGAACTAAGGAGTTGGACTTCTTAAATAAGAGTAAGGGAGTAGGATTTCCTAAAATGACATAGGGATGGACATTTTTGGAAACCACTGAATTCGGATTCAGGAAAATTTATCTTGACTTTAAAATGTGCAGAAATGGTTTCTGTGCACATTGGTGAAATCGGTTCATCAATCGGAGTCACGATGAATTTTATATTAATTTCTGAACGTGCGGGCTTTGCTTGTCGGGCCCTAACTTATGACTAATGGGCCCTAAGGTGTTAGTGGCCTGCATTATAAATAAGTTATTGCAGTACAGAAATTACACACAACAGGTCATAATTTTTGAGAGCAAAAATCGAAAACCCTAGTTCCTCTCAAATAATATTTCGGCCGCCCCCTTGCTCTGTCACAGAGAAATTCCGGTCTGTGATTTTGAATCGCAGTAAGGAATAACGAATCAGATTCGTTTATTCTCTTCGCAGAAAACTTCTGATAGATTTTCTAGTGCAATCTATCAGAGGGATTAAACCTCTGTTCGTGGACCTGATTGAAGGAGTTCATCGGTTCCAGGGAGAGACAACAAGAGCAGATAAAATCTGTTGGTGTCCAGTAATCTCGTTGCGAGATTGAAGGTAAAATTTAATAACTGTTATTTAAATTTTACACACACAATAATTCAATCGTTGTATGGTTGATACCCACACCATGGAATCGTTCCATGAGAAAATTTTTAAACTTCCGCTGCACCGGGTATCAATCGTAATTGGTCTGGGAACTCGCCAGTTTCCAACACCTCAGCGCCTCTACGCTGCCATTAAACTAAAACCAGAGGAATGACTTTATTTCACAAGACCTTATCCTTATGATCCAGGATACGAATATGTTTCTCCACATAAGTCAAATTCTTATCCACCTGAACCTCAGACCGCTGCAGAATATGAGACTCATCCGCCACATACCATCGCAACAGAGATACGTGGAACACGTCGTGAATACTGGACAGATACGGTGGCAAAGCCAGATGATAAGCCAAATCGTCAATGCTCTCCAAGATCTCAAACGGACCGATAAACCTGGGAGACAACTTGCCCTTAAGGCCAAATCTGAGGATCTTGCGGAAAGGTGACACTCTCAGAAACACTTTCTCCCCAACATCAAACTGCAAAGGTCTACGCTTGGTATTAGCATAACTGGCCTGATGATCCTGTGCAGTCTTAATTCATTTCTTGATCTGATCAACAACGTCTACTGCCTGCTGGATAAACTCCGGTCTCTGAGCCTGTCTCTCCCCCATTTCTTCCCAGAAGAGTGGAGTACGACAATGTCGCCCGTACAACGCCTCAAAAGGTGCCATCCCAATGCTAGTATGATAGCTGTTGTTGTACGCGAACTCGATCAACGACAAATGATCCTGCCAGGCTGTACCAAAGTCCATAGTGCAAGTTCGAAGCATATCCTCCAAAGTAAGGATAGTTCGTTCTGACTGGCCATCTGTCTCCGGATGATAGGCAGTACTCAAACTGAGAGTAGTGCCCATCGCACGCTGAACACTCTCCCAGAATCTAGAAGTGAACATGGGGTCTCGATCGCTGATAATGCTCACAGGCACTCCATGAAGTCGAACGATCTCCTGAATATACAAACGAGCCAAACGAACTACAGTGTACTCTCGACTATAGGCAATGAAATGTCCTGACTTGGTGATTCGGTCCACCACAACCCAGATAGATCCTTGAGGACATCGGCAAATGGGTCACAAAATCCATTGTGATAAACTCCCACTTCCACTCAGGAATAGGCAAACTGTGAAGCAAACCTCCAGGTCGTCGGTGTTCTGCCTTGACCTGCTGACACACCAAACATCTCGAAACAAACTGATAAACACTGCGTTTCATTCCCTTCCACCAAAATCGAGTACGTAGATCTTTGTACATCTTGTTGCTTCCTGGATGAATACTCAACTTAGTGCGATGTGCCTGAGACAAGATCTCCTCTCGCAACTCTTCATCCTGCGTAATCACAAGCCTACCAGACAAACACAGAAAACCATCTGACTGATAGTGAAATTCAAACGAGCTACCCTCGTTAGCTAGGCGAGCTAAACACTGGGTCTTCGAATCAGACATCTGAGCATCCCAAATCCTCGAATACAAAGCTGGCTCAGATAATATCGCAAACATCTGGATACTCTGCATACCTTTCTTATGCTTGAAGGTAAACCCTGAAGAACAACAGTCACTGATCGCACTAGACATCGAACAAGTCTGCAGTGCGGATAGTCGCACCTTGCGACTCAAAGCATCAGCGGTGAGATTAGCAGCTCCCGGATGGTACTTAATCTCGCAATCATAGTCCTTAAGCAAGTCCATCCGACGTCTCTGTCTCATGTTCAACTCCGCCTAAGTGAACAAATACTTGAGACTCTTATGGTCGGTGAAGATCTCAAATTTCTCGCCATACAGATAATGACGTCAGATCTTCAGAGCAAACACAATGGCTGATAACTCCAAATCATGGACTGGATAATTGTCTTCGTGCAACTTCAACTGTCTAGAAGCGTATGCAATAACATGCCCATTCTGAGTCAGGACACAACCTAACCCCTGAAGAGAAGCATCTGTGTAAACCACATACCCTCCAGATCCTGATGGCCAACACCGACGCAGAAGTCAACCATCGTCGAAGCTCACAAAAGTTCTCCTCACACTCGGAGGACCACTCGAAATCCACACCCTTGCGGGTAAGCTGCGTCAATGATCGAGCTAGCTGAGAGAAGTTCAGAATGAAGCGACGATAATATCCTGCTAGACCCAAAAAACTACGGATCTCAGCAACCGTCGTCGGTCGCGACCAATTAATCACCGCCTCAATCTTGCTCGGATCAACAAAAATTCCCTCCCTAGATATGATATGGTCAAGGAAGACCACTCGATCCATCCAGAACTCACACTTGCTCAGTTTGGCGTACAACTGCTCATCCCGAAGAGTCTGCAGTACCAACCGCAAGTGAGAAACATGCTCTTTCGTATTGCGCAAATACACCAGAATGTCGTCAATGAAAACCACGACAAACTTGTCCAAATACTCCCTGAAAACACGGTTCATCAGATCCATAAATATAGCCTGCGCATTAGTCAATCCAAATGGCATTACTAGAAACTCATAATTCCCATAGCGAGTACGGAATGCAGTCTTGGCTACGTCCTGATCTCGGACTCTCAACTGATGATACCCAGATCTCAAGTCAATCTTGGAGTAAACCGAAGTACCCTGCAGCTGATCAAACAAGTCATCAATGCGAGGCAATGGATACTTGTTCTTCACAGTAACTCGATTCAGCTGCCGATAGTCAATGCACAACCGCATAGACCCATCCTTATTCTTTACAAAAAGAACAGGAGCTCCCCAAGGAGATACACTAGGACGAATGTATCCCTTGTCCAAAAGATCCTGTAACTGATTCTTCAACTCACACATCTCTGACGGAGCCAGACGATACGGTGCTTGAGAAATAGGCGAAGTACCCGGCATCAACTCTATGCCAAACTCGACTTCCCTAGCAGGAGTAAAACACGGAATCTCATCTGAAAATACATCTGGAAATTCATCCACAACAGGAATACTCTCTATCCCAATACTCTCAGTGGACAAATCAACTGCATAGATAAGGTAGCCTTCCCCGCCAGACTCTAGAGCTCGACAGGCTCTCAAAGCTGATACCAAAGGCATCGGGGGTCGTGCTCCCTCACCATAGAAAAACCAGCTCTCACTCCCATCCGGATGAAAGCGTACTAATCTTTGATAGCAGTCCACTGAAGCTCGATAGGTAGTCAGCATGTCTATCCCCAGAATACAATCAAAGTCATCCATCGCAAGAACCATGAGATTCGCTACCAGAATGTTCCCTTTGAACTCTAAAGGGCAACCCATCACTAAACACTTGGGCAAAGCAGATTGACCCGTCGGAGTAGAAACAGAAACTACTATGTCTAGTGCAATGCATGGTAACTTATGCCTCTTAACAAAACGTGTAGAAATGAAGGAATGAGATGCACCAGTGTCAATAAGTACAATAGCAGGTATATCATAAAATAGAAATGTACCTGCGATGTCCTTCTCATTCTCCTCCATAGCCTGATCATGCCTCAAGGAAAACACCTGACCAGAAGCCCGCGGCCTCAAATGAGAACTCCCAGCAGGCTGTCCCTGCGACCTCTGCTGAACGGTGGCCTGAGAACCTGATCCTGAACCTGAACCGCCTCCCCCAGATAGTGGACAATCCCTCCGGATATGGCCAACCTCTCCACATCGGAAAATAGCTGAACTTGTATGACGGATGGTTCTTCCCGCAATGGTCGCACTTGTCCTTATTCCCAAAGCGAACAACACCTCCATAACCAGAGGAAGAAGTAGATCCGGACTTCTTGAAAGATTGGGCACGGGGACCCAAAAACTAGCAGGCCTCGACTGAGAGAAAGACCTGTTCCGCCGAATGCTGTCCTCTGCCTGGTGACAACGGCTCACCAAACCTTCGTAGGTCATGTCATCACCGACCGCCACACGGTCATGGATCTCAGGGTTAAGGCCCTGAAGGAACAAATTATACTTCATCTCATAGATGTCAACAATCTCGGGGCAATAGGATAGCAGATCAAAGAAATTCTGCTGATACTCGTCAATAGACATGGCTCCATGTCGCAGACTCAGTAGCTCGCCCGCCTTTGACTGATGGAGTGCAGGAGGAAAATATAGCTTCTGAAAAGCTGTGCGGAACTCGGCCCAGGTGGCCACTCCTCTCGCCATAACAAAGGGTGCATAAGTAAACCTCCACCACCTATGAGCTCGCCCATCCAGAAGATAGCCAAGGGTCTCCATCTTCAGCTCCTCGGTGCAGTGGAAAGTCTGAAAAGTCGTCTCCATGCGGTCTAACCAGTTCTCCGCATCCTCCGGAGACTCACCTCCAACTAAGGGCTTAGAACCCATCTGCAAGAATTGGCGCACGCTAAACCAGTCCTCATCACGACGACGATGATGACGGTCCCGACGACGCTCATGATCGTCTTCTCCCCAGCGTCCACCTCCACTACCATGACTATTCTGGTCATCGTAGTTCGCCATCTACAAAAGTACCTTACGGTTACCTTATGCATAATCTAAATCCCAAAAATACTATGCATGCTCTGATACCATAAATGTAGTGACCCTTACCCAGATCACCTACTAAACAGAACTTAGGCATGCAATTAACTTAATTAAACAGAAATCAGAATTCAACTGCGAAAATCATAACATTAATACAATCCCAAGAAAAGGAATCTGTAAATATCCAAAATAATATACAACCAAATCGAATAGCTGTATAAACCCAAAACAACAGAATAAAAACCTAAACAAAGCTCCAGCGGATCAACCACTGCCTAGCCCCTCTTGGATCCACCCGCCTCGTCCAATCGCAAACCTGCCCCATGGAATAGGGTGTCTAGAAACACAGAGTACGAGACGTGAGCATAAAACGCTCAGCATGAGAGTATGAGTATACATTCATGCAAAGTGAACTCCCTATAAACTCGAGGTCAAGGATCAGATAACAGAGACAGACCGGGCCCTGGTATGTAGCACGATGTGCCGTCGCTTCAGGAGGTGGCTCCCATACCAAAATACCAGTGGATATGCCGGACCCAAATCGATGAAAGTCCAACCACTAACTGGATAGGGTAAAACCCTACTATAGACATCTCGAACGAGATAGCTCAATATGCAAATGTATGCAGCATAAATCAATTACATATAAATCATGCAGTCACATAATACATGCATACTCAGTAAGGATATCTCGAACAGTACTTTCATACCTCAAATACTAGGCAAGTGCTATCAGCACTAGGTCCATGCCTATAATCCGCGCTACACTGCGAAATGATACTACTATCATTATAGCGCTCTAAAAGCCTTAACTAAGCTAAAGCATACTCCTAAATATTTTTAGGAAGCAAAAGCTATATCTTCGTCCGTCGTTAGCTCTCTCACTTGGCCACTGGTAGCTATTAATCTTCATATGCTCAAGTATCTCATATGAATCCACATGAAATTTAGAAAATATTGATCCTCCAACAATAGCATCCACAGAAATCCGAGTTGGCCCATTCAAACCATTGTAAAATAATTCTATCTGCTCCCAATTTGCAAAATTATGTTTTGGGCACTTCCGTAGTAATTCTTTGTAGCGCTCGCAAGCTTCATAAAATTGCTCAAAATCTTCCTGTCTGAAATTTTGTGATCTCAATTTTTAGTTGGTCAGACTTGGCATGTGAAAAATACTTAGCCAGAAATTTAGAAGTCATGTCAATTCATAAGTGTAATTTATGCACTTAATTGCATATGATTTGACTTGGCTTTTTTGATGTATTTAATGGTATTATACGTATTTTGTTGTTTTGTTGTTCGTAAGAGACGAAGCAAGTATGAGTTTTTATGTCGCTAAAGGAGTCAAAAGAACATGAAAATAAAATTAAAAAAATTAAGAAATGGCACCTCAGTGCCATGGAGGCAGAGCCTCAGCGAGCACGCACTATCGAGCCCCCTCCGCTATATCTCCAGTGCCGATGAAGAAATAGAGCAGCACTCCTACGCTGTGTGGAAGCGCAGCTACGCCCTGGGTACGAATATGCAGCGCTCCAGCGCTACCACCATAGCGCCCCAGTGCATGACACACGAAGAAACAGAAATTCAGCGCTAGGAAGGCAGCGCCTCAGCGCTGATGCGGGAATCAAAGACAAAATAGGAGTCTTAGAAATTTAAAAAACTCGATTGCTGGGCTTCATTTAACTGGCTTCGAGGAAACATAAAAGGGGAACATGGAGACCTAAAAGGAGGATGACACACGCACAACAACAACATCACACAATAGAGAATCGAGAGAGAGGATTGTGCACGAGAGAAGAAGAAATCCGAGAGAAAGGATCAAAGACGAAGACAAAGACGATGGAATTTGAGGACAGAGACGCTACTTTGGATTCGTTCTTCCTTATATTTTCTTCTTAAATTTTGAAAATTTATGTCTAAACTCCTAAACATGCTTAGTTTTTGCTTTGCTTGCATTATGAACTAAACTTTTGTTTCTAGATGTTGATGTAGCTTAGTTAAAACAAATTATACAACTTTTTAATTTATTTTATTGAATTCCATTAATATAATAGTGTTTTCTAGATTTGATTTTCTTTAAATTACTTGATCACTAATTGAATTGTTATGTTTATTTCAAATCTGGTACTCGGGAGAGGCGATTTTGAGTAGGACAATTAGAAAATACATTTTTAATGTTTATATAGTTCGGGAGGCGTATAACTTTAACAAAGCTTGAATAAGAACATCGTTTTCACATATCATTATGTCTAGATTTTTAATTGGGATATTGGAATCAAATTTAATTGACACATTTTATTTCTTTCTTGGGAAAAGGGAATAGAAATAAATAAGTGCTCTTGGATATTAAACGAGTTGAATTCATGAACATAAATTAATTAGAAGTTGTTGTTGTCAAAACTAAGTCAAATCAAAACCTCTAAATATTTTCTCTCATTGATATTTTCTCAAAGTGTGTTGTTTTCTCATTAGTTTTCTTGGTTAATTTATTTAAGTTTGAAAAATATCTTATTTAATTTTCTAAATAAAGTCTAGCATATTTTAATTACAAGATTTAGTATAATTTTCAATACATACTCCTCGTGGGAACGATACTCTACTTACTAAATATTAAAACTTGACATCGTGTACTTGCGAGAAAGAAAATACACAAAAAATTTTAGGCGCCATTGCCGGGGAGTATTTTATTTGAATTTATATTAGTACTGTTACTAATTATTCTAGATTTTAATTTATATTTTTCTATTTATTTATTTTTTTTAGTTACTGATTTGTTTTGGTTCTTCTGATTTGCAGTTTATGAGAAGATCTCAAAGCCTAGAATCTTTGCATTTTGATCCTGATATTGGAAAAACTACAAGAGCTTTAAAGAGGAGAAGAATAGATGAACTCAAAAAAATGGCTGAGAATAATAATGAACAATAGGCTCCCTTGGTGCCAATCAAGACCACTTGCGCCCAGTGGTCCATGCTCACTATTCTAGCATAGCTCGTAGAACCATCAATGCCAACAATTTCGAGCTTAAGCCCGCACTTATCAACATGGTTCAGCAGAATCAATTTAATGGAAGCGACACTGCTGATACTCATCTGCATTTGAGGACATTCCTGAAGATCACTGACACGATAAAAATTAATGGTGTTTCTAAGGATATTATTAGACTGCGTTTGTTTTTGTTTTCTCTCAGGGATCAGGTACGATGTTGGTTGCAATCATTAACACTTGGGAGCATTACTACTTGGGAGGACATGACAGTGAAATTTCTTGCAAAATATTTTTCACCTGCTAAGTCCACCCAAATGAAGATCAAGATCAGCACATTCAGGTAGCACGACTCTGAACAGCTGTATGAGGCTTGGGAGCGTTACAAGAACTTTCTCAGGCGATGCCCGAATAATAAATTTGAAGATTGGGAGCATATTGAATTATTCTATAATGGACTGAATTCTCCAACGAGGATGTTTGTGGATTCTAATTCCGGAGGTACTATATTTGAAAATGATCCTACTCAAGCATATGAGATGCTGGAACAAATGATTATCAACAGCTTTCAGTGGCCGACTGAACGAGCTGGCATCCAGAAATTAGTCGGAGTGTATGTAGTGGATCCTCTCACTTCTTTATCTGCTCAAGTATCTGCATTGACTACACAGATAGCTGCTATGAGTACTAGAAATTCTATAGGTAAGGCTATAACTATTGAAGAGTCATACAATCCTGACGAGGCCCAATACATTAACACCTGAGTCTATGGAAGATATTGAGGTGACCATTTTCAAAACTTTTATCATCCTCATTTGCGTAACCATGAAAATGTTTGTTATGCAAATAACAATAATGTATTGAATCTCCCTCCGGGATTTAATAAATAAGGGAGAAGGGAAGCCATCTTTGGAAGACGTGGTTGGTACTTTTGTTGTGGATTATGGAAAAAAAATGGAAATGACTAAGTCTCGTCTTGATAGCTTGGAGATTCAAATAACAATATGGGGGCCACAATGAAATCTTTGGAAACACAGATTGGGCAACTAGAGAATGAACTAAAAGAACAAAAAAGAGGTCAGTTCCCCGAGTAATATTGGCGTGAATCCATTAGAACACTGTAAAGCCATAGCATTGAGAAGCGGAAAAGAAGATGGAATCAAAGAACCTGAAGCTAAAGTTGAGGAGGCTGAAGGTGGTGAGAGAAAACCAACCTATGGAGTCGAAGGATGGATCTGAACAGAAATCTATGTTTAAGCCAAAGATTCCTTACCCGCATAGATTCAAGAGAAAAGCGTTGGATGAACAATTTGTCAAGTTTCTCGAAGATTTCTCGAGATCTTCAAGAAACTTCAAATTAATATTCCATTCGCCGATGTTTTGAAGAAAAAGCCAAATTATGCTAAATTCTTGAAGGATGTGATGTCTAAAAAGAGGAAGTTGGAAGAATTTGAAACAGCGAATCTTACTGAGGAGTGCAGCGCTTTACTTCAAAAGAAGATACCACAAAAATTAAAAGATCCAGGGAGTTTTACGATTCCTTGCACTATTGGTTTTTCTAATTTTAATAAAAAAAACTTTGTGATTTAGAATCTAGCATAAATTTAATGCCTTTGTATGTTTTCATAAGCTTAGGACTTGGCAAGGTGAAGCCCACTACAATCGCATTGCATCTAGCAGATAGATTTCTCACATATCCACGTGGAATCATCGAGGATGTTCTGGTAAAAATAGATAAATTTATTTTTCCTACGGATTTTGTGGTGCTAGATATGGAGGAAGATAAAATATTCCATTGGTCTTGGGAAGACCATTCTTGGCTACTGCTAAGTCAAGATAGATGTCAAGAAAATAGAGCTGACAATTTTTTGAAAAAGGTATACATTCGCCAGAGCGTTTTCCCTTGGGGAGTTCCAGTGTTGTTCCTCAAGAAGAAAGATGGTTTTATGCATCTTTGTATCGACTACATGCAGTTGAACCAATTGACGATTAAGAACAACTATCCTTTACCGCACATTGATGATTTGTTCGACCAGCTTCAAGGTACTTCAGTGTATTCCAAGATTGAGTTGAGGTCAGGATATCATCAGTTGCGAGTCCGAGATGAGGACATTTTGAAGACAGTGTTTCATATGAGGTATGGTCACTATGAGTTTTTAGTGATGCCTTTCCGGTTTACGAGCGCACCTGCAGTGTTCATGGATCTGAACAAGGTCTTTCGAAGTTGTTTTGATAATTTCATCGTGGTGTTTGTTGATGAAATTCTAATATACTCGCGCAATGTTGATGAGCATTGCAGCACTTGAGGATTGTACTACAGATTCTCCGAAAAAGCAGTTGTATGCCATATTTAGTAAGTGCGAGTTATGGATTGACCGAATAGTGTTCCTTGGTCATGTCATTTCTCAGGATGGTGTTTCAGTGGATTCGAGAAAGACGGAAGCTATATTGAACTGGTCGCATCCTAGGACAGCTTCAGAGATTTGTAGCCTCTTGGGTTTAGCATGGTACTATCAACGGTTCATCGAGAATTTTTCACAGACTGCTAGACCACTGATGCAGTTGATGAGGAATGATGCTCCTTTTGTTTGGTCGGCCGAGTGTGAGCAGAGGTTTGATGACTATCACACCTGTACTTGCTTTATCATCTGGTTCCGGAGGCTACGTGGTGTACACAGATGCATCTCTTCAGGATTTGGGGTGTATGCTGAAACAAAAAGGGCATTTGATTGTCTATGCTTCCCGATAGTTGAAAACCCATTAAGGGAATTATCCTATTCATGATCTAGAGCTTGCAGTGATTGTTTTTGCATTCAAGATTTGGCGTCATTACTTGTACGGTGAGCTCTTTGAGATCTGCTATGGCCATAAGAGTTTGAAGTATTTGTTTACTCAGGCAGATTTGAACATGAGGCAGTGTCGGTGGATGGATCTTTTCAAAGATTATGATTGTGAGATCAAGTACCATCCAAGTTCCATGAATCCAGCGACAGATACTCTCATCTGTAAGGTATATGTTAGTTCTCTTTGCACCAGTGCAGTTCAAGAGTGGTGTTATTTGGGCTCACTTTTTTCCACAAGAAAGAACAACAAGGGATCTGAATCTCTTCAGTGTTAGTTGAGCCAGCGTTTTTTTCCCGTATCCGACAAGTTCAGTGTTTAGATCTGAAGAAGTAGAATTTAGCCATGATTTCTCAAGTAGACAACACCTCTTGTTTCCATTTCCAGATGGATGGATTGTTGTGTTTCTCTGGTAGGGTGGTTGTGCCTCACGATTCTTATTTGCGTGAAATTTTTTTGCCTTAGGCTCATCTTAGTATATTCATCGTGCACGCAGGAAATGCAAAGATGTACAAGGATCTACGCATGAGGTTTTGGTGGAAAGGTTTGAAGCATATTGTTTATTAGTATGTGTCCAGGTGTATTGTTTTTCAATAGGTGAAGGATGAGCATCATAGACCGGGTGGTCTGATGCAGATTTTGGAGATCCAAGAATGGAATTGGGAGCATGTGACGATGAATTTTTTCACCCACTTGTCGATGTCTTCCAAGTAGTATGATGCCATTTGGGTTGTTGTGGACAGGTTGTCCAAATCTTCACATTTTCTTCCGTACAACTATAATCAGGGCTACACAAGATAGACATGACAACTATGCCAACACCATGCGCAGACCGTTGCATTTTGAGGCAGGGGAGCATGTTTCTTGCGAGTATCCTTTTCGAAAGGTAATGAGGTTTGGTCTGAAGGGCAAGTTAGCACCGAGGTTTGTTGGTCCGTTTAAGATACTAGAGAAAGTCGGAGATGTGGTTTACCACTTGGCATTACCACTGTATGTCTCTATAATTCACAATGTGTTCCACATATCCTTGCTTCGTTGGTATATTGAAGATGAGTCGCACATTCTGCATCCTACGGAAGTTCGGTTAGATCCCATTTTGTCATACATGTATAGGTCGCTCAGGATTATTGACATAAAAGACAAATTTCTTCGAAATAAGCGCATTCTTCTAGTCATGGTTCAGTGGTAGTGTCAAGGAACTGAAGAGGCGACATAGGAGTTAGAGAGTCATATGTGTTCCAAGCATCCAGAGTTGTTTTGATTGTATTTTCCTTTTAGCAGTTTAGTTGTAATTGTAAACAACAGTGTTGTAATAAAAATGTTTTGAGTGATGTTTTGTTCTTTTATCCTAGTCCGGATTTCATGGACGAAATCTCTTAAGTTGGGGAGAATGTAGTATCCCGATTTCCTGATTAAGTTAATCAAATATCTAAACATGTTTAATAGGTCAAAACATGATTACGAGATTTCAAAATGGATTTAAGAAGTTAAAAATCAGATTCAGAACGATCAAAAATGGTCTGAAAGGTTTTAAGTGTTCGGGTAGTTCGGAAGGTCCGAACTTGAACCAAGCTACGATCGGTGGTTCCGAAACCTTTGGAAAAAGTAATGTACTTCGAAGGCTGAGGGTGAGTTTGGAAGTTCTTAACTCATGATCGGAAGGTCCGATCGCCATTGGATAAGAAATTATGGGCTTTTTGATTGGTGATTTTACTTGAGAGAGATCGGAGGCTCCGAACCTCAGTTCAAAAGGTCCGAACTCCGTCGACAACACTGTGTTGTCCAATCAGGGACACATATTTGGTGGCTAGAGATCAGAAGCTACGATGGGGAGATCGAAAGCTCCAAACCTAGGATCGGTGGTTCCGATCTTGGTCTATAAATAGGGGCCGATAGCTTCATTTGCAAACCGCACCAACTCACTTCCCTCTCCTATTATTGTTGGTTTTAAGAGTTTTTGGGCATCGTCTTGAGGGTAATCCGATAGAGAGGCGCTACCGGGATCGTAGCGGAGTTGTGCCTAGAGTTTGAGGTCATTGTCATCAAAGGGCTAACGACGGATGCAGGTATAAACCTAGACTCCGATTAGCTTTTGTGAGTATCTATTAGTCTAGATAAGGCTTTTAGTAAGCAATAAGTGATATGGTGATTATCTGCTCATAAGCTTGGACTAGAGAGCTAGTGTTGCTAGGTTGCTTGTGTTGAGGTACGGACATACTATCCGAGATATCTTGGTTGAGTATGTATGTTCTACGTTTGCATGGTTTATATGACCTGTGGTTATGTGCATATATTATGTCCCTATTATTATGATGCATACATTATAATGTTTAGCCTGTACCTTGATATACCCGTAGTGGGGTTGCTCATCCCCATACTTCTTGATTGGATGGTTGGGCTCGATAGTATTGGATCAGGTCACCTATATCCATAGTTTTCACTTGTGTGTGAGCCACCTCCTAATGCGACGACCCAGTATGATACATACCATAGGTGCCACCAGACTGAGCAGTGTTTATACCGTTATAGTTTTCCAATACTCGTTCATTTGAATTGGAATTCATATCATGTGTATAATCATAATTTTTTTACCGCGCATTGTTAGCTCATGTCCTCAGTTTTTGGTTCTGGACATCTCATTCAATGGGGCAGGGCTTAGGTTGGATGGACTGGGAGGTAGCGATCGTTGGGTTGCAGTAGTTCCATGGGTTGTATCCGTATCAGGTTTCCGTTTGTGGATTTCATTATTGTATTTCGATGGGGATGTATAATAGTTATTTTATTTGATTTATGTATCGGTTATATTTCTCCGGTTGAATTGTTGGATCGTTTAAGTTTTCGTTGGTTATTACTTGATTTATTATGCTTTAAAAATTTATTGCATGCTTAAGTATGATTAGTAGGTGACTTCGGAATGGGTCACATCTGTAGCGACCCTATCCAGATCCACTACCTAATAAGAGTAATTAGCGGATGCAGTAAATAATTATAGCGTAAAGAGGATATAATTTAAATAAAACAAATCTAATCGGCAGAATACAACCGATGACGGTAAAAAGTGTATAATACTCATATACAACCATATCGAAAGTCTTTAGGGTAACAATGTCCCTAACAACTACCTCCTCTCAAGTACCAGTATCAACCCTGTTGAGAACCGCCGGGACCGTCTAGCCTCAAACCTGCCCCGCCACAAGGTACCCCAAGAACACCAAAACATAGGGGTGTGAGCGACTACACTCAATACGAAAGCAATGATATATAAAAAAAATGCAACATATAAATGACTTTAAAATCCATGGTAAAATAGTCTGCTCAGGGCGCCACCGAATATACAGCACCTTGCCAGAGAGAGACTCCGCGAGGGTACTCGTATATTAACCCTATCAATTATAGCGTCTACTCCACCGTCGTGGTCGCTCCTAGTGATAGCAAAACCAAGGGCTGAGCCTCCCCAGACACGAATCCATAAGGAGTAACTCGTCACCGATGGAAACTGTCATGACTCACATCATATCAGATGCAGTTCAGTGTAAAAACACGCATGTGCTAAAGTGGTAAAACATGGTAAAACACATAGCACATACTCATGCAACATATAAGCATATATATCATGCCGGCTATCTCGGTCAGTATTTACATACCTATAACACTGCAGGCCAAATCCTAGCACGCCGGTTTAGATCCCACGTCTACAAGTCCACACTACTATGTCTATAATGAAAATACCCATGCATCACTACTTAAGATCTAAAAGCCTTAACTAAGTTATTACATACTCCTAAATATTTTTAGGAAGTCAAAACTATATATGCGTCCGTCGTTAGCCCTCTGCTGATGATTGCCTCAAAACTTAGGCACAACTCTGCTACTAGCCTCGTAGCTTCTAGCCACTTTTGGATCGCCAATAGAACGTCTAGAAAGACTAGAAATATCCTAAAAGGACTAAGAATCAAGAGGAGAGGATTGGATGAGGTGCACTCCAAATGAGCCTCGGACCCTCTATTTATAGACGACGATCGGAACCTCTGATCGCATGATCGGAGCCTTTGAACCCTTGCCTCCGATCGTCCATAGCCAACCACGTGTCATTCATCTATGGGATACCGACAACCTATCGGAGCCTCCGATAAGCTATTTGGAGCTTCCGATCCTATGACATCATCCAAGATGACCTCACGCATGACATATTATCTTGGATTCCGATCGGAGCCTTCGAACCTCAATCAGAGCTTTTGATCCCACCGGAACTTCCGATCTTCCAGTCAAAGCTTCTGATTTGCTAAAAGCCTCATAATTGTGATTAATTCCTTAATCCCCTTATTTTGGATACGGGTCACTACATTCTCCCCCACTTAAGAAATTTCGTCCTCAAAATTTAAGTAAGAGGAAAACACGGAAAATCAAACAAATGTTCTTTATTACAACTTAACATTTCTAAGTACAAATCTTTACAAGTACAAAATTCAAAACAACTCTGGATACTCAGCTCGCATCCGGCTCTCCAGCTTCCAAGTTGATTCCTCTGCTCCCCTATGCTTACACTGCACCATTACCAATTGTATGCATTTGTTGCGAAGTATCTTGTCATTTTTGTCAAGAATCCTGAGAGGTCTTTCCACATAGGACAGATCCTAGTCCAATTGCACCTCAGTCGGATAAAAGATGTGTGACTCGTCCGCCATGTACGGTCTCAACAAGAATACGTGAAACACGTCATGAATGACGAAAATATAGGGTGGCAAATCTAAACGATAACCGCGTCCCCAATCTTCTCAAGAATCTCGAACGGACCTATGAATCTCGGAGACAACTTGCCCTTGAGACCAAATCTCATTAGCTTTCGGAAAGGTGACACTCCCAAGAACACATGCTCTCCTACCTCAAAGTGCAACGGTCTGTGGTGAGTGTTAGAGTAGCTCGCCTGTCTATCTTGAGCAGCCTTAATCCTCTGTCGGATCAATTCCACTACATCGGTCATCTGCTGAATCAAATGCGAACCTTCAACTTGACGCTCGCCAACTTTATCCCAAAACAAAGGCGTACGACAATGATATCCATATAAGGCCTCAAATGGTGCCATGCCAATGCTGCGATGGTAGCTGTTATTATACGCAAACTCCACCAACGCCAAATGATCATGCCGTGCCAGACCAAAATCCATCACTGTAGCTTGAAGCATATCCTCAAGGGTACGAATAGTACGCTCGGTCTGTACGTTAGTCTCATGATGATAAGATGTACTCAGACTCAGTGTAGTACCAAGAGCTAGCTGGAAGCTATCTCAAATCCTAGATGTAAACCTCGGATCTCGGTCACTGAAGATGCTCGGTGGAATCGCATGCAGAAGAAAAACCTCTTGCACATACAGACGTGCCATCCGATCAAAAGTAATGTCCCGATTATACGACAGAAAATGTGCAGAATTTGACAATTGATCTACAACAACACATATTGCATCGCAATTCCTGGAAGATATAGGCAAGTAGGTGACAAAATCCATCGTCACATGTTGTAAGGCCCGAAAATATTAAGTTATTATTTACGGGATTTAATATTTAAATTCCGTATATGAGAAAATATGAATTTGAGAAATGTCAGAATTAGAGATTTATATTTCGGGTCGAAAATATTTACTTTGAAGATTTTCGGATTTTAATATCCTGAATTCTTAAATTAAAATATAAAAATATTGGAATTGATATTTATGAAATTTAAGATGTGAATTCCAAGATTAGAAATATCAAGGATTTAATTTGAGGATGAAATCCGAGCAAGGACCAATTTGCAAATATTGAGCAGTTCAAGGACTAAAATGCGATAAGGGCCGAAATTATTTAATTTTAATCCGAGAATATTTATTTTGAGAATATTTAGAGTTTAGAATTAAATTCTACTATTTTTAAATTATTTAGAATTGAAATTAAATTAAATCACTTGTCCGGGGTCTGATTTGCAATTATGCAAAAGTTTAGGGGCCAAAGTGCAATTTCCCTTGCAAGTGGGAAATTACACGTGTGATGTGTATAATTAGTGGAAAGTGGATGAATTCATCAGAATCCCAGCAAAGAAGTCGAGAGTGGAGAGAAAATGAGGTTGCAACCATTTCTTGCACTTCAAGTCCCGATTAAACTTCATCCGCCCGGTAGAATTTTAAATAGATCGTATATTTGCGATCACAGCTTCGAGTGCTACGTTTTGATGTAATTTTTATGAAGTTCTACCATGTTTTAATTTTAAGATTTTATAATTAAGATTTGATTGTATAAACATGTTATAGTATATATGAAGATAGCATATTTAAGATGGATCGATAAAGGATCGTCATTTGAACATGTTTATGATTTTTTAAAGATTTATCAGAAATCTGAAAATTAGGGGCTGATATTTACGTGTTATGCTGCTGAAATTGGTGATGTTATATTGTTTAAATGATGAGCATATTGATGTTTAACCATTTGGAATTATCGACTTCGAACCGTTACGCCGTCGGTTTGCATTTTCACCCGATTTCATATATAGAATGAACTTAGCAACGAATATCAGATTTGATATTGATGTTATGCATATTGTACAATTCATTTCAGTTAAGAATGGAAGTGATCGAAGTCGAGTCGTCGAGTTCGAGCCGTTAGAATATTGAATCAGAAACTAGAGCAACAAAGAGTTTGTATCAAGAGTGAGAAGAGCAGAATGTGGACAGCTTATAGTTGATCAGCATTTGTAAGAATTTTTCCAGATTCAAGATATTTGAATCACAATGAAAGGTATGATTAGACATTAGATATTATGGGAAGAAAAACTCGAGATCGTTTTGATTATCGAGTTTCCTTAAATCACATACTTATCTGTTTAAGTGCTCTTATGTGATTTACTTGCTATTGTTACTATGAATGATTATTGAATGTTCAAGATGTTTATCAGTATTTGGATAAGTTAATGCATCAAGATTATGTTGCATTCATCTTGAATCCTACCTTGAAAAGCATAGAGGGCAGATTGGCCTAGATTGCGAAATGACGTTTGGAGAACTATAGTTTAGTGGCATGGATTGTAGATTTGCTTCCAGAGCTAGATGACTCACTATAATTGCACCAAAGTCATGGAAAATAAGATATTTAACGCCACCTCAATTGGATAAATTGGTGGTCAATTAAAGATTTTATTTCCCCGGAACCCAAGAACCAAGATTTATTGTTATCAGATTTGATAGCCTATTCATTGCTACATGCATTGCATTTATGCATTAACCTAGAGATTTTTATGGTTTAGAATATGCATTTATAAATGCTAGCATGTTATTAGATGTCATTCAAGATGTGAATGTGTTTATATGTTTGATATGAAATTGCTGTAGATAAACAGTTAATCTTTAAGAATTAAGAATTGAGTATGCTTTTATGATTTACATGTTCTTACATGTTATGAATTAATATTATTATAGCATATAGATTTATTATTCTTAATTGATGTATATGCATGTCGTTCATACTGAGATGTATTATCACCGGAGTTATCCGGCTGTTTCTTTGTTTGTATATGTGCATTGCATCAGGTTTGGGCAAGAGCGAGTTAGATGTGGCTTGGATAGCTCGAGATTGGGAAAGATTAGCATGTGGTGACTTCGGGATAAGAATAGATTGCTGTCAAATGCATGTTAGAAGGTATTGGTTTAGTTTGAGTTTTGAAAACTTAGAATTGAGTTTATTGTATTGCACCTTAAAAACATGTATGAGATTCTTATGTTCTAAACTTCATGTTTTACCTTAAATCTTGTACTTAGATCTTTATAGACTTGATTTAAGATGTTTAAATGTTGTAAACTGACCAGATATGTTTAGAACAGCAAGAATGGAGTTTTTGGACAGTAGACCCGCAGGGAATGCGCGGCCGCGCCGCTTAGTGAACAAGGGCAGCGGGGCATGCGCGCCCGCGCCGCCCAAGAGGCGCGCCCGCGCATGCACCTTTATTTTAAAAAAATTGAGTCTTTCTGCGACATGATATTGCGTCGCCAAAAGTATGTTTTTGCGTCGCCAAATGTCTTGGATTATTTTCGTTTTGATAAATCAGATGAATATTTATTGTTAGACTGAATTATTGTGATTATGAGATTAGCACCCGAGGTCCCCACACATGCTCCCACTTCTACTCAGGAATCTCTAAACTCAGGAGCAATCCAACGGGTCGTCAGAATTCTTCCTTGACCTGCTGACATACAAGACATCGAGATACGAGTTGATAAACATTACGCTTCATTTCTTTCCACCAAAACCTAGTACGTAGATCCTTGTACATTTTCATGCTTCCTGGATGAACAGAGAATCTATTAGTGAGCATGTTTCAGAATCTTCTCTCTCAATGTCGAATCATCAGGAACCACCACACGTTCGAAAAGACATAACAGACCGTCATTCTGAGAATGAAAACCAGAAGTACTTCCATCTTGAGCTAATCGGGCTAACTTCTACGTCTTCGGATCAATGACCCGCGACTCACGTATACGAGTATACAAGGCTGATTTGGAAAGTACAGATGAAATGCACACTCCCTGTTGTTCCTTCTTATGAAAGAAAGTATAGCCCAAGGAACAACACTCCTCTACCACTCGCGCAACTGAGCTGGTACGAAGGGAACTCACATACACCTTGAGGCTAAGAGCATCCGCAACTGGATTGGAAGAGCTTGGATTTTACTTGATCTCACAATCGTAGTCCTTCAACAAATCTATCCATCGATGTTGTATCATGTTCAACTCAGCCTGAGTGAACAGATACTTCAAGATCTTGTGGTCAGTGAAGATCTCAAACATCTCACCGTACAAGTAATGATGTCATATCTTCATAGCAAAAACAATGGTTGCATGTTCTAGATCATCTACGGGATAGTTCTCCTCGTTAGTCTTCAATTGCCTAGAGGAATAGTGTGAGACCTCGGTTCTAAACATCTAAACTCGGATTAAACCAATAACTAAGCATACAAGATCCAAGATTAAATAGCAATAAAATTTTTTTAAAATTTTAGGTGAACAGTGCCGCTCGATCGGTAAACTTCAACCGATTGAGCGAGTAAAGTTATACACTCTGTTGCCCACCTCAAGACCAGCTCCGCTCGATCGGTAAAACTCGACCGATCGAGCGGGCAAAGTTTTTGAAAAACAAAAAAGAGGCTACAACTCTCTCGCTTGATCAGTCAAAGTCTATCGATCGAGCGATGATAGCTCTGAACAAATTTCCAAAAATAAACTCAACCAAGCTCAACTTCAATATCCATTCAATACATAATGAGGTAGAAAATAAATGCAACAACAGCATACAAACCCCAATACTCGCATAATCAATACAACAAAATCAACGAAGTTCGAGTTCTAAACATGTTCCAACATATAACTAGATTGACATGTTGTTCGACTTCTAAACCGAGTCCCACTTCTATCTCTCGATCTTGATGTTAACCAAGTCTCCGCTGACTCGATCCTGCCCCACCTATTGTCAAGTACACATACAAAACAAAGCAATAGCCGGATAACTCCGGTGAGAATGATATTCCCAGTAAAAGTAACATAACATGCAATAACCTGTAATATCTCAATAACATGAAATACAGACAACATATTCAATGTTAATAAGAATGAAATGCATGTCCTTAAAATCGTGATATCAACTCTGATAATCAAGGAATTGCTGTTATGCTTTTGGGATCCCTAGGATGAGATCACGTAACAACTCACCGACTCTCCCGATCGAGGTGGTGCCCCGTGTCTCCATCCTCTAGACTTTGGTGCGACTATAAGGAGTATTCTAACACTAGGTGATCTTCTACAACCCAGGCCACTCGCAGTATAGCCCCCAAAATTTCTAAACAAAATGGGTCGTAAAGCTCGCTGAAATCAAAGATTTAGCTCAAGATGAATGAATATAGAAACACAAGTATTAATCCATAAATCAACTAATAACAAGAGTAAATCAACAAAATACAAGTTCCCAATTCTAGAACAAGTATTGATGCAAGTATGTGATTTAAGGGAAACTCAAGAACCATCTGTCTTGAGCGTTCTATCCCACTAAAATGATGTCTGCTTGTACCTTTCGATTCAAATAGCTCCAACTCTGGATACACTACAAAAAGAGGTTATATCAAAAACCATACAACCACTATAACAAACGCTCAAGGTAAAACTCTTTACTGCTCTTCGTCCAACTCTTCGACGATCGATTACTGCTAACTCTGGGCTCAACCAACTTCAAACGAATCTGTACGAAGGAAAAAGAAGAGTAACAACGACAATCAAACCCAAATGCCGATGGTTCAACAATTCAAACGAATCAAAATCCCAAAACTCAAACCAGCGGCATAACGGCTATATTCTGATCAAACCGAAAACACAGACAACAGTATAGCATCGCAATCAACTCAACACAATGCTAAAACATCAATAACAATTCCAATCCAACAAATCTCAAAACTCCCATTTTCGAAATAAGCTTCCAAAAATCATAACAAATCCGAACGACGCTCTTTTTCAAAACCAACTGAGAATAAACGATAAGAACTAGTTCGAGAACATCATAACCAAAACTCAATCAATTCTAAAAACATCCAAAAATATAAATATAACTGATCGGAGAAAAACTTACAATAGAACGAAGCTCTCGCTGCCGGGATCGCTAAACTGACTTCGGATTAAAATTCTATCGGATGGATCAACCGAAAACCAAAGAAGAAAGCTTGAAGATGGCATTGGAGGACTTCAATGGAGGAGAAGGCTTGTTGAAGAAGAAGGTAATGAGGTGAAAAAATCAAAATCATGTATAAATATCTAATAAAGTCCAAATTTGCATTTTAGTCCCTAAAAAATCAAAAAATTGCAAAATAGACCCTGATCAAAATCAACTCAGCTCTTGAATTCTATAATCTCCGATTATCTCAAATAAACTTAATTAAGATAAATTTAGGGCGTTAAAATTCTCCCTCTCAAAGAAGAGATTTCTTCCTCGAAATCAATAAAAATCAATCACATAAGATAGAGTTAAGAACTTAAGACAAAAAGAAGAACTCAAGTCATCCAAATTACTCTGGAAACCATTGTCTCATATCGGATTCTTTCTCCCAAGTCTCTTCCTTGACTCCATGACAACTGCACTATACTTTCACCAAAGGAATCGACTTGGTTCTGAGCTGCTTCTCCTTCCGGTCAAGGATCTGAATCAGTCGCTCAAAGTAGCTCAGAGTCTCGTCAATCTCGGCCTCGTCAGGCTGAAGTATATGAGAAGGATCTAGATGATATTTCCGCAACATAGAGACGTGAAAAACGTCGTGAATACCAGATAAAGATGGAGGAAATGAAATCCTGTAGGCAAGATCGCCTAACTTCTCGAGAATCTCGTACGGTCCGATGAATCTCGGAGATAACTTCCCTCTCGGTCTCCCTGATCAAAACTCAGAGGTCTACGTCTGATATTCGCATACTTTTCCTGTCTATCCTGAGCTGACATCATTCTCGTCTGAATGATCTTTACTTGCTCTGCCATATCTCGAAGCATATCCGGTCCCAAATCAGGTGACTCGGACACATCATCCCAAAACAAAGGATATCGACATTTCTTACCGTACAAAGCCTCGAAAGGTGCTATACCGATACTCGCTTGATAACTTTTGTTGTAAGAAAACTCGACAAGAGGCAAAGAATTCTGCCAACTAGTGCCAAATTTTAGCACTACTGCTCGTAGCATATCCTCAAGAGTCTGGATAGTCCGCTCTGACTGTCTGTCGGTCTGAGGATGATATGGTGTACTCAAAAGCAATCGAGTACCAAGTGCCTCTAGTAGACTGTGCCAAAAGTGCAAAGTGAATCTAGGGTCTCGGTCTGAAACGATTGACTTCTGCACACCATGCAATCTCACAACGTTGCCAACATATAACTCAGCCATTTGATCGTGACGATACGTCATCCTGTACGAAATAAAGCAAGCTGACTTCGTCAATCTGTCGATCACTACCCAAATAGCATTGCATCCTCGAACAGATCGCGGTAGCTTCGTGACGAAATCCATCGAAATGTGATCCCACTTCCATTCAGGAACAGCTAAACTGTGCAACAGACCACCTGGTCGCTTTCTCTCTACTTTTACCTGCTGACAGTTCAAACATCAAGATAAAAATCTCGTGACATCGCTCTTCATCTTCTTCCACCAGAATTGATTCTTCAGATCGTTGTACATCTTCCGACCCCCAGGATGAATACTGAACCGAATGCAATGTGCCTCTCGAAGAATACGCTGCCTCAACTCCGAAACATCGGGCACAACAATACGATTATTCACAAACAAAACATCATCTCTAACCTGGAATTCAGACTGATGCCCAGATCTGACTTTCTCTACTGAAATCTGAGTGCTCGGATCAGACTTTTGTGCTTCTTTGATCATAATAAATAACTCTGGCTCGGCTTGAATAGCAAACACTCTGATAATCCTCCTATCTGTTTTAAACTCCAAACGAGAAGTGCAACAATCATCGATCAACTGAGAAACACTGATAGTAGAAAGAGATAAAGAACAAAGCTTTCGGCTCAAGGCATCTGCATCTGCATTCGACTTTCCCGAGTAGTATTTGATTTTGCAGTCAAAATTCTTCAAAAAATCTAACCATCTTCTATGTCTCATATTCAGTTCTGCCTATGAAAACAAATACTTAAGGCTCTTATGATCATAAAAGATCTCAAAAGTCTCACCATAAATATAATGATGCCAGATCTTCAAAGCAAATACGATCGCAGCGAGTTCAAGATCATTAACTGGATAACGAGTCTCATGCGGCTTCAGCTACCTCGATGCATATGCTATCACGTGCTTATGCTGCATAAGAACACATTCCAAGCCTCGGTTAGAAGCATCACAATAGACGGTAAAACCTCTAGTACCAGATGGAATAGATAGAATCGTATCATTGGTCAGTCTCTTCTTCAGATCAACAAAACTGGCCTCATAATCTGCAGTCCAGATAAAAGGCGCATTCTTCTGAGTCAGCTGGGTAATCGATTTTCCAATAGATGAGAATCCCTTGATGAATCGGCGATAATAACCAGCTAAACCCATAAAGCTTTGGATCTCAGGCACTGATGTTGGTCTAAGACAATTAATAATCACTTCGATCTTATTGGGATCGATAGAAATACCATCTCCTGAAATAATATGGCCAAGTAAGACAACTCGGTCCAACCAGAACTCACACTTAGACAACTTGGCAAACAACTGTTCAGCCTGCAAAATCTGCAAGACGATCCAGTATGGTTCTTCGAATAGATAAGAATATCATCTATGAAGATAATAACAAACTCATCCAAATAACTCTGAAAGATACGGTTCATAAAGCCCATAAAAACCGCTGGATCATTAGTCAAACCGAACGGCATGAATATAAACTTGAAATGACCATACCTCATTCTGAATGCGGTCTTAGGAATATATTCCTCTCGCACTCTCAGCTAATGATATCCCGACCTCAGATTAATCTTTGAATAGACAGAAGAACCCTGCAGTTGATCAAAAAGGTCATCTATTCGGGGTAAAGGATATATGTTCTTTATCGTCGCTTGATTCAGTTGACGGTAATCAATACAGAGCCGCATAGAACCATCCTTCTTCCGTACAAAGAGAACAAGAGCTCCCCAAGGCGACACACTTGGTCTGATGTATCCCTTGGCAATCAAATCGTCAAGGTGTTCTTTCAATTCTCTCAATTAGACCGATTACATACGGTAAGGAGCTTTGGAAATTGGCTGAGTACCTGAAAATAAATCAATGCTGAATTCTATCTCTCGAATAGGCGGAAATCCAGGAATCTCGTCCGGAAAGACGTCAGCAAATTCTCTAACCACTGGTATATCAACAAATTCTTAGCTAGATTTCAGGACATCGTGCATAAATCAAGAATCCCTCTGCTCCTTTATGTAACAAACGAGTCATAGAAAAAATAGATATTAAAGAAATTTTGGATCGAGAACCCTTACCGAAGAATTTCCACTCCTATGCCATCTCCGGTCTAAAACGGACTACTTTATGAAAATAGTCAACGGTAGCCCTGTACTTGGTCAAAGCATCTATACCGATAATACAGTAAAAATCTCACAACCCAAGCACAATACAATCTAAAATAATCACGTTACCTTCGAAACAAAGTTCACAGTTCCGAACCAATCTTACAGACACAATTCCCCCACCCAAAGGTGAAGTAACAGCTACTACAGCAGGCAAAGGCTCACAAGGCAAGGCATGCATCAAAATAAATTTCTCAGATATAAAAGAGTGAGGCGCACCCGTATCTATCAACACATGAGCAGAATAACCAAAAATCGAACAGTTACCTGCTATAACATCGTCAGTGGCTGCCTGAGCCTGATCATCAGTCAAAGCAAAGACTCGCGCCTGCTGTCTTGGAGGATGGTTTGCACTCGAGTTACCTCCCTGTCTATTCTGTTTCTGAGGCTAGAAGGAGTGAACCGCAGAAGTCTGCCTCTCAGGTTGAGCTGAAGGTCTAGAAGAACTCCCACTCTGAGCTCAATCTTTACCTCGTTGAGGACACACCTTAGCAAAGTGTCCTAGTTGTTGACAGGTGTTTGTTGGAGAACGCGGCGATCAGATCAATCAGGATTGATACCCGGTGCAACGGAAGTTTAAAAATTTTATATGGAACAATTCCATAATGGGTATCAACCTTACGATTAAATTGAGTGTGTGTAAAAATTAAATAACGATTATAAATTTTTACCTCCAATATCTTAGGGCCCATTAGTCATAAGTTCAAGCCCGACAAGCAAAGCCCGCATGTTCAGAAATTAATATAAAATTCATCGTGACTCCGATTGATAAACCGATTTCACCAATGTGCACAAAAACCATTTCTGCACCTTTTAAAGTCAAGATAAATTTTTCTGAATCTGAATTCAGTGATTTCCAAAAATGCCCATCCCTATGTCATTTTAGGAAATCTTACTCCTCTACTCATAATTAAGAAGTCCAACTTCTTTGTTCATTAAATTTAATTCTTTAAATTTAACTATCTCAACGGGGATTAAAAATCAATTACTCTGTGTGACCCTCAATGGTTCAGGGATACAGCTAGCCGTGGGCTCACAACTCCTTGTGACTCGGAACAACAATTTCCGACTTGCCCATCGAATCATGGTAAGAGCGCCTAGCAACATCGCCCCATGATTTCCTAGGTATCACTGATAGTGCCTGCAAGAACCAATAGATTTTGGTTAGCGTACAGTACGGTCCCTTCATCCATATATCCCGATCGAATCAACAACCATTGGTATATCGAGAGTCGTTCGAGATTCGATAACTATGCAATACATCTTGAAGATCAAATAGTGACATCGCATGTGTTACTAAGAAACCATTTCTTAAAACACATCATGTACTCTGGCCAGAGATTCGTCACACTAATATCTCTTCAGATCGCATAGGATATCCACACTCGCAAGTATGTGGTGAATCCTTGACAACAAAGCATCGACTCCTATATGTGTTGTAACTGTACCCAATCCCGACACATGATGACCCCAATAGAGTCGGTAAACGAGTCAAAGCACAGTACTAGCAAATAGAGTCTCAATGATGTTTCAAGTAGTAAGGACTAATGGTGTACGACCAAAACCGCGGACTTTATCCACTCGATAAGTGATAACCACTTGGAAAGTCCGGATAGGGTAGTTCGATCATTCATCGTATGAATATCCATTTGCATGCTTCGAACATCTCTATGTTCCTTACCAATGAAACGTGGTACTCTGCATCGCAAATGCTAGTCTCAAACTCGAGCGATCCTTATCCTTATTATCGGACGGCTCAATCGACTAGGAACAGTTTAGAATATACAGTGACTATAAGATGTGTTTCATGATAGACATCTCCATGTTCTACTACATCTTACATACACTATAGTATATTCAAGGTCTTTATCAAAACAACAATAGTATATCACAATATAACAATATAAAGAAAGATAAAGTCATTGCCATTAATAAAAGTGTAAATTATATTAAACAAAAGATTGTTTATACAAAGAGTCATCAAAGCCCTTAGCCACAAGTTGGCTCACCGGGCACCCACTCTTTCAATCTCCCACTTGCCCTAAAGCCAACTAGTCATACTACGTAGACCCATTGCTTCGCGATGTTTGTCAAATAATGGTCCTGGCAAGGGCTTAGTAAGTGGATCAGCGATATTGTCTGCAGAGGCCACTCTTTCGACAGTGATGTCTCCTCTTTCCACAATCTCCCGGATGATGTGGTATTTCCTCAGTATGTGTTTAGATCTTTGATGAGACCTTGGTTCCTTTGCCTGAGCAACGGCACCCGTGTTGTCACAGTACACCGGGACTGGACCAACAACTTCAGAAATGACGCCCAACTCTTGGACGAAATTCCTCATCCAAACGGCCTCTTTAGCAGCAGCTGATGCTGCAATGTATTCTGCTTCAGTGGTGGAATCCGCTGTGGTGTCCTGCTTGGAACTCTTCCAAGAGACAGCACCGCCATTGAGCATGAACACAAATCCAGAGGTTGACTTCGAGTCATCCACGTCACTTTGGAAGCTAGAGTCGGTATAGCCTTCCAATTTTAGTTCTCTTCCTCCATATACCATGAACATATTCTTAGTCCTTCATAAGTACTTAAGAATGTCCTTCACGGCTTTCCAATGCATTTGACCGGGATTAGCTTGATATCTGCTCGTGACACTCAGAGCAAATGCTACATCCGGTCTGGTAGATATCATCCCATATATGATACTACCTATGGCTGACGCATATGGTACATGTGTCATTTTCTCTATCTCTTCATCCGTCTTGGGACACATAGACTTGGATAGAGAAACTCCATGACACATGTGTAGATGTCCTCTCTTGGACCCATCCATTGAAAACCATTTCAATATGGTGTCGATGTAGGTTGATTGAGTGAGTCCTATCATTCTCTTATATCTATCTCTATAGATCTGTATCCCTAGAATATAGGATGTCTCACCCAAATCCTTCATCGAGAATCTACCTGATAACCATATCTTTGTTGACTGCAACATCCCTACGTCATTCCCAATGAGTAGGATGTCATCAACATAAAGTACTAAGAATGTCACAGCATCCTTAAGTACTTTCTTGTACACGCATGGTTCCTCCGGGTTCTTGATAAAACCAAAATCCTTTATTGTTTCATCAAATTTCTGGTTCCAACTTCTTGATGCTTGTTTTAGACCATAAATTGATCTCTGAAGCTTGCATACCTTATGCTCGCTTCCCATGGATGTGTACCCCTCAGGCTGCTTCATATAGATTTCTTCCTTAATGTCTCCATTAAGAAAAGCAGTCTTCACATCCATTTGTCATATCTCATAGTCATACCACGCAGCTATGGCAATAAGGATTCTTATGGACTTGAACATTGCAACTGGTGAAAAGGTTTCATCATAGTCAACTCCTTGTCTTTGAGTATAACCTTTCGCCACCAATCGCGCCTTGTAGGTCAATACCTTACCATCAGGCCCAAGCTTTCTCTTGTAGATCCATTTACACCCTATTTGAACAATTCCATCGGGAGGATCTACTAAAGACCAAACTTGGTTTGTATGCATCGAATCTATTTCCGACTGCATAACTTCAAGCCATAAATTTGAATCCGCATCAGAAATTGCTTCCTTGAAGTTTCTTGGATCACATCCAACATCGGGTTCATCTTGATCCCCTTCAAGAAGAAGACCATATCAAATAGGAGGTCTAGAAGTCCTCTCGGATCTTCTAGGTACAGGCGTGTCTATCAATGGTTCCTGAGGTGTAGGATCGTTATTTTGTATTTCGTGTTCTTCTCGAATTTCTTCGAGTTCCATCATCTCGCCTTTCTTATCCAATAAGAACTCCTTCTCCAAGAAGGTGGCATTCCTTGAAACAAACACCTTTGTTTCAGCAGGATAATAGAAATAATATCCGATTGAATTCTTCGGATACCCTACAAAATAACATAAGCTGGATCGACTATCCAACTTATCTCCCACTGTCCGCTTCACGTAAGCAGGACATCCCAAATCCTCAAGTACGAATACTTAGGAGCTTTGCCATTCCATAACTCGTATGGTGTTTTGTCCACTGCTTTAGTGTGGACGTTGTTCAACAACAATACCGCCGTTTCAAGCGCATAGCCCCAAAACGAAGGTGGAAGCTCAGTGAAGCTCATCATGGATCGAACCATGTCCAACAAAGTTCGATTACGACGCTCCGGTACACCATTCAGCTGTGGTGTCATAGGAGGAGTCCACTGAGAGAGAATCCCATTCTCTTTTAGATAGTCCAAAAACTCGGTACTTAAGTATTCTCCACCTCGATCCGATCGAAGTGCTTTAATACTTTTACCTAGCTTGTTTTCTACTTCAGCCTTGAATTCTTTGAACTTTTCAAATGCTTCAGACTTATATTTCATTAAATATAAATACACATACCTAGAATAATCATCAGTAAAGGTAATGAAGTAGGTGTGGCCATATTGAGTACCAACTCTAAATGGACCAAACATCTGTATGGATCAAATCCAACAGATTTTGACTACGCTCAGGTTTCCCCTTAAAAGGAGATTTAGTCATTTTTCCTTTCAGGCAGGATTCACAAGTAGGTAGAGAGTTAATATCAGACATATCAAACATGCCCTCTCCCACTAGCTTGTTCATCCTCCTTGAGGAAATATGACCTAGCCTAGCATGCCAAAGGTTTGCCGGGTTTTGACTATCAATTTTCCTTTTGTTTGTTGTTGCCGGTTTATCAACATAATTTATTGGAACGTCTTTTAGTTTTAAGTTATATAGATCGTTTTCAAGTTGTCCATGTCCAATCAAACATTCATTCTTGTAAATATTGCAAATCCCATTCACAAAATTGCAAGAATAGCCATCTCTATCAAGCATAGAAACAGAAATAATGTTTTTAATCAAATCCGGAACAAATAAAACATCTCTCAAAAGTAACTTAAAACCGTTCTGCAAAATTAAATAAATATCTCCCACAGCTTTAGCTTCAACTCTGGAACCATTTCCGAGCCTCAGCTGGGTCTCACCCATTCTAAGCCTGCGACTTCTTGTCATCACCTGCAAATCATTGCAAATGTGAGATCCACATCCGGTATCCAATACCCAAGAAGTAGTATTAAGTGAAATATTTATTTCAATATAGAACATACCCTTCGCAGTTCGCAACTGCTCTAGATATTCCTTGCAGTTACGCTTCCAATGACCGGGCTTCTTGCAGTAATGGCAAACATCCTTGGATTTTTCCATGTTTGAAGCCTTTGTCTTGTACTTCTTCTCGGGTTCGATTTTCTTGGGTGGGGCAGAACGTTTCTTACCCTTTGTACTTGGCCCCTTCTTAGCAGAAGAAGAGGAGCCCACCAAGAAAGCCGGTTATCCTTCTTTAATGTGGATTCATATGTCACAAGCATATTGACCATCTCTTCAAGGGAGGCCTCTATCTTGTTCATATTGAAATTCACCACAAATCCGTCAAACGAAGAAGGAAGAGACAGAAGTAGTAAGTCCACGTTGAGTTCATGCTCCAACACCAAATCAAGGGTTACCAACTTCTGTATGAGCCAAATCACTCGTACCCCATGATCACGGACCGAAGTCCCTTCACGCATGCGACACGTCATTAGCTCCTTTACAGTAGCGAACCTTTCAGCCCTCGATTGAGCCCCTAAAAGTTTCTTGAGTTGTACGTGAATGTCAGCAGCATTCACGGTGTCCTCAAATCGCCTTTGGAGTTCATCAGACATCGAGGCTTGCATATAGCATTTGGCCTTGATATCATGGTCCCACCATGTATCAAGTTTGGCTAACTCTTCCGGACTTATGTCAGCTGGTGCTTCCTTCGGAGGAGATTTTTCTAACACGTAGAGCATCTTCTCCGAAGTCAAGACAATCTTCAACTTACGGAATCATTCCGTATAGTTTGCGCCAGTCATCTTATTTTGTTCGAGGATCGAGAAAAGTGGATTACGCGAATTCATCTTTATGAAATACTGAAAAGAAACAGACAAATATCAGTGATTGTTTAAGCAATTTACTAAGACATAAAATAGGCGAAATTTATTTTATGAATCTCACTCCCACTATTTTAACGATTTCACTACCCTCTAGTGAAAACGGGAAACTGTTTTCCTTAGTGAGAACATGGAGTCCAATTGACAAACTATGGTCCCGAATAATATCAGCCAACCATAATTTTCAAAAGGTAGAGCCCAATTGCTTCCAAAGCAACCTCCACGTGTTTACCTCATGTCCAATAAGGGCCCAATAATATGACGCCGATTATTGTGACATGTCAAGATGACCCATCAATATTAAGTTGTGATGGACGGTTGCCATGTGGATCCCCCAATAATATGAGCCGATCCCATGGGAGTTCCACCCAACTTACAACATGTTTCGATCCAATGTACAGCTTTCCGACGAACGGGCCCCCCCAATAATATGAGCCGGACCATATCCGCGGGTAGCATCTCATACATTGATCGTTGATGGAAGGTAGGAACATTTAAACAAATTTAAATTTCCTTTATTTATCTTGATATCAATTTTAAATCATATTTAAAATGAGGGATTTTAATTATGAAAATTTGTCTCATCATTTTTAAAATTTTTGTATGCTTGCCGGATTCACACAATTTTGTCTAAAACATGCATACAACAATAATATCATATATTATATAGGATGATCGATTCCATTTCTAATCGACCCGTGGTTGCCAATCACGAGTCTTAGTCCAATCCTAGGTAATATGCAGTATGCAATGCAATCCTATTACATTTTGCTTCCAATTTACATTTCTTCTGTCTTTATTGTCTGCTGGGCCCACCTCCATCTTCAAATCTTGATCTCCCACTAAATCTAATGTATTTACAATAAATAACAATGACAAGTAGGGGATACATTTTTAAGGGGTGGGAACGAGCCATAAACCAAGCCCACTTTTATTACATATGACAATTCATATTGGGCCATAAACCAGGCCCATTAATAAATCCAACAACAATAAAAACAAATGTAAATTCCTAACATACACCTACAAAATTGGTCATGGCAATCGATCATCCTTATCCAATAACATTTAATTCAAAATTAATTTATTGGATAACATGCAATGGCAATATAAATTTAAAAGGATAAAATCATATTTCATATATAAAATCTTATTTTACATACAAAATCATATTTTATCTTTTTATCAAATAAAATCATATTTTATCTATAAAATCAAATTTTATACATAAAATCATATTTTACTCAATATTTCCATAAGATCATATCTTATCATCAATTGTACCAAAAATAATTAATTTCAAAATTCAATTTAACGGATAAAATATTTAAATTTTCCAAAAATTCAAATTTATCCAAAAATCAATTTTAAAATTTTCGAACTCGAACAATTCGATCCGACGCCTCGTGGACCAATCAAAAACAATTTTCGATCGGACCAAAAATAGAATTTTAACATATTAAAATTTAATTTAAAAATTAAAAAATTAATTTTTCCCGCGGGCCGCCCGGGACATTCCCGGGCTGCCCGCGCCCTAATGGGGTCGGGCCGGGCAGCGACCATCGCTGCCAATCGCTGCCCGGGTTTTTGCCCGAAATTATTTTTATTTTTATTTTTAAAATATTTATTTTGTTTCAAAAAACTGAGGCTTAAAAAATTTTTGTACAATCGATTAATTTAATCGCTTGATCTGAGCAACCTGGCTCTGATACCACTGTTGGAGAACGCGGCGATCAGATCAATCAGGATTGATACCCGGTGCAGCGGAAGTTTAAAAATTTTATATGGAACAATTCCATAATGGGTATCAACCTTACGATTAAATTGAGTGTGTGTAAAAATTAAATAACGATTATAAATTTTTACCTCCAATCTCGAAGCGAGATTATGGACACCAACAGATTGCTCTGCTCTTGTTGTATATCCCTGGAACTGATGGACGAACTGTTCTTCAATCAGGTCCACGAACGGATATTTAATCCCTCTGATAGATTGCACTAGAAAATCTATCAGAAGTTTCTACGAAGAGATTAACGAATTTGATCCGTTAAACCAGAATGTAAATCAAAATTCACAGACTGGATTTTCCGAGCAGAGGGGAGAAAGGGGGCGGCCACTATTGAGAGAAAAATACTAGGGTTTTTGAAAATTGTGACCTGTTGTGTATAATTTCTGTACTGCAATAACTTATTTATAATGTAGGCCACTAACAGCTTAGGGCCCATTAGTCATAAGTTCAAGCCCGACAAGCAAAGCCCGCATGTTCAGAAATTAATATAAAATTCATCGTGACTCCGATTGATAAACCGATTTCACCAATGTGCACAGAAACCATTTCTGCACCTTTTAAAGTCAAGATAAATTTTTCTGAATCCGAATTCAGTGATTTCCAAAAATGCTCATCCCTATGTCATTTTAGGAAATCTTACTCCTCTACTCATAATTAAGAAGTCCAACTTCTTTGTTTATTAAATTTAACTCTTTAAATTTAACTATCTCAACGGGGATTAAAAATCAATTACTCTGTGTGACCCTCAATGGTTCAGGGATACAGCTAGCCGTGGGCTCACAACTCCTTGTGACTCGGAACAACAATTTCCGACTTGCCCATCGAATCATGGTAAGAGCGCCTAGCAACATCGCCCCATGATTCCCTAGGTATCACTGATAGTGCCTGCAAGAACCAATAGATTTTGGTTAGCGTACAGTACGGTCCCTTCATCCATATATCCCGATCGAATCAAAAACCATTGGTATATCGAGAGTCGTTCGAGATTCGATAACTATGCAATACATCTTGAAGATCAAATAGTGACATCGCATGTGTTACTAAGAAACCATTTCTTAAAACACATCATGTACTCTGGCCAGAGATTCGTCACACTAATATCTCCTCAGATCGCATAGGATATCCACACTCGCAAGTATGTGGTGAATCCTTGACAACAAAGCATCGACTCCTATATGTGTTGTAACTGTACCCAATCCCGACACCTGATGACCCCAATAGAGTCGGTAAACGAGTCAAAGCACAGTACTAGCATATAGAGTCTCAATGATGTTTCAAGTAGTAAGGACTAATGGTGTACAACCAAAACCGCGGACTTTATCCACTCGATAAGTGATAACCACTTGGAAAGTCCGGATAGGGTAGTTCGATCATTCATCGTATGAATATCCATTTGCATGCTTCGAACATCTCTATGTTCCTTACCAATGAAACGTGGTACTCTGCATCGCAAATGCTAGTCTCAAACTCGAGCGATCCTTATGCTTATTATCGGACGACTCAATCGACTAGGAACAGTTTAGAATATACAGTGACTATAAGATGTGTTTCATGATAGACATCTCCATGTTCTACCACATCTTACATACACTATAGTATATTCAAGGTCTTTATCAAAACAACAATAGTATATCACAATATAACAATATGAAGAAAGATAATGTCATTGCCATTAATAAAAGTGTAAATTATATTAAACAAAAGATTGTTTATACAAAAAGTCATCAAAGCCCTTAGCCACAAATTGGCTCACCGGGCACCCACTCTTTCAGTGTTGCAGTTCCCGAAAACTCCTACACACTGCTCTTGGGAGTGTCTACCTCCACACTTGTTGCAGAATAAAGATGAAAATCCAGAACTCTCTCTTGAACCAAACTTCTTGGAGCCACTTGAGCTAGAAGAACTTTTCCCTGACTTCTTGAACTGTTTCCCTTTCGCTCTGAAATGATCCCTTCTGTTACCTCCACTGCTTCTTCCTTCAGACCTCTGTGATTGGTTCTGATACTGTGATGGCTGATTCAGATACTGAGACGGTTGATTTTGAGACTTTCTCGGCTGCTGAGGCAAAAACAGATCTCCTCTTTGTCTCAACAAACCTGCTTCAGCTCCTTTTGAATGATTCATGGCATCCGCAAAATTATCAGGCCTAGTAGTGTTTACCAACATGAAGATATCGAGGTTCAAAACATTAATGAACTGGTCAACTTTTGCTTCTTCGTTGTCGGCAATGTACGATGCAAATCTCAGCAAACTATCAAACTTGGCTACATACTCCTCGATGTTCAAGTTCCCTTGCCTCAGAGTGGAAAACTCAGGTCCCTTATCATTTCGGTACGAAACTGGGAAAAACCACTTATAAAACTCAGATTTGAAAAGATTCCAGTTAATAGTTGTACCTCGATTTTCAATGGCTCTCTTTGAGGTGATCCACCAGTTCATAGAATCACCCCGTAGCTGATGAATGATTAACCTGGTTCGGTGGTCATCTGAATAATCAAGGAAATCGAACAACTGATCAATGTCGTCCAACCAGCTCTCACAGTCAACAGGATTCTCTATACCCTGCAAGATTGGCGGGTTAAACGACTAAAACCTCTTCAGTAAGGTTTTCATAGGCGTCGCTGAGGCGTCCATCTGATCAGTTTTGGTACTAGCCTGTTCGGAGGAGGAGTAACTGGCAAAGGATTTCTGTTAATTACTCGACGAGGACCCATCTGATAATCAAAGGTTAGGACACAAGATATCTCAATCGCTAAAATTCGGTGCCCTTCAACCTCTCAGAATTTTGGATACAAGTCGATAAAAAAAAACAGTTATATCTCAATTATTTATAATTTAAATCACATAATCATGTAATTCAATTAATTCTCAAATAATAAAGCCCTTGCATGAAATTTAAATAATCAAATAAATAACTCAAACACATGCGAGGAGTCAATTCAAGCGGACTCGATCTACCCCGCTCACTTCTAGTTCAACCAAGAACTTATCTCTCTAATACCACTTAATGTGAGACCTCAGCTCTAAACATCTAAACTCGGATTAAACTGATAACTAAGCATACAAGATCCAAGATTAAATAGAAATAAAAAAATTAAAAATTTTAGGTGAACAGTGCCTCGCTCAATCAGTAAAATTCAACCGATCAAGCGGGCAAAGTTCTACACTCTGCTGCCTACCTCAAGACCAGCTCCGCTCGATTCGTAAAACTCAACAGATCGAGCGGGCAAAGTTTTTGCAAAACAGAAAAGAGGCTACAACTCTCTCGCTCGATCGGTCAAACTCTATCGATCGAGCGATGACAGCTCTGAACAAATTTCCAGAAATAAACTCAAACAAACTCAACTTCAATATCCATTCAATACATAATGTGGTAGAAAATACATGCAAAAACAACATACAAACCCCAAAACTCGCATAATCGATACAACAAAATCAACGAAGTTCGAGTTTTAAACATGTTCCAACATATAACTAGATTGACATGCTGTTCTACTTCTAAACCGAGTCCAACTTCTATCTCTCGATCTTGATGTTAACCAAGTCTCCGCTGACTCGATCCTGCCCCGCCTGTTGCCAAGTACACATACAAAACAAAGCAACAACTGGATAACTCCGGTGAGAATGATATTCCCAGTAAAAGCAATATAACATGCAATAACAAGAACTAATTAACATGAAATACAAACAACATATTCAATGTTAATACGAATGAAATGCATGTCTTTAAAATCAGGATATCAACTCTGATAATCAAGGAATTGCTGCTATGCTTTTGGGATCCCGAGGATGAGATCACATAACAACACACCGAATCTCCCGATCGACGTGGTGCCACATGTCTCCATCCTCTAGACTTTGGTGTGACTATAAGGAGTATGCTGACACTAGGTAAATTTCTACAACCCAGGCCACTCGCAGTATAGACCCCAAAACGTCTAAACAAAAAGGGCCGTACAGCCCGCTGAAATCAAAGATTTGGCTCAAGATGAATGTATATAGAAACACAAGAATTAATCCATAAATCAACTAATAACAAAAGTAAATCAACAAAATACAAGTTCCCCATTATAGAACAAGTATTGATGCAAGTATGTGATTTAAGAAAAACTCAAGAACCATCTGTCTTGAGCGTTCTATCCCACTAAAACGATGTCTGCTTATACCTTTCGATTCAAATAGCTCCAACTCTGGATATGCTACAAAAATAGGTTATATCAAAAACAATACAACCACTATAACAAACGCTCAAGGTAAAACTCTTTACCGCTCTTTGTCCAACTCTTCGACGATCGATTACTGCTAACTCTGGGCTCAACCAACTTCAAACGAATCTGTACGAAGGCAAAAAAAGATCAAAAATGACAATCAAACCCAACTGTCAATGGTTCGACAATTCAAACGAATCAAAATCCCAAAACCCAAACCGGCGGCATAACGGCTATATTCTAATCAAACCGGAAACACAGACAGCAATATTGCATTGCAATCAACTCAACACAATGCTAAAACATCAATAAAAATTCCAATCCAACAAATCTCAAAACTCCCACTTTCGGAATAAGCTTCCAAAAATCATAACAAATCCGAACGACGCTCTTTTTCAAAATCAACTGAGAATAAACAATAAGAACTAGTTTGAGAATAAACGATAAGAACTAGTTTGAGAATAAACTCCCACTTTCAGAATAGCTTCCGTCTTACTAGGATCAACTAAAACACCATCTCGTGAGATCACATGACCAAGAAAGACAATTTGGTCAATCTAGAGATCACACTTGCTCAGCTTAGCATGGAACTGTCTCTCCCGCAATACCTGCAATACAGTATGGAGATGGAAAGCGTGCTTGTCCACACTGCGATAATATACTAAGATATCGTCGATGAACACTACCACAAATTTATCCAATAAGTTGCAAAAAACCATGTTCATCAAATCCAAAAAGATAGCTGGAGCATTCATCAATCCAAATGGCATCACCAATAATTTGTAGTGACCATACCGTGTGTGAAATGCTGTCTTAGATATCCTCCTCTCTAACCCATAACTGGTGATATCCAGATCGTATATCAATCTTCGAATAAACGGAAGTGCCCTGCAACTGATCAAATAGATCATCGCCAGGAATATACAGTATCGGCTAGAGAGCGACTCCGCGGGGTACTTGTATATTCTATATCAGGGCTGAGCCAACCCCATCCTGACCTGAATCCAAAACAGGATACAAGTCCCATATGGAAACTGTCATACCTGACTCGAGTCCAACATGAGATCACTATTCCCTATGGAGACTGTCAATGACTCACATCTCTTAGGATCAATCACATGTCAAATCATGCATGTGCTAAGGCGGTAAAACATGCTAAAACACGATAAAACATATAGCACATACTCATGAAACATACATGCAAATATATCATGCCGGCTATCTCGGTCAGTGCTTACGTACGTCTAACACTGCTGGTCAAAACCTAGCTCCGCTGGTCTAGGTTCCAAGCCTACTAGTCCAGTGTACTGCTACTACAATGCAATTACCAATGCATCAATAATTAAGCTCTAAAAGCCTTAACTAAGCTATTGCATACTCCTAAATATTTTTAGAAAGCCAAAGTTATACATGCGTCCGTCGTTAGCCCTTTGCTGTCGATAGCCTCAAAACCAGGCCATAGCTCTGCTACAACGTCTATATCATTGTGCCACTTCCGAAATCCCGATAGGACGCTTAGATCTCCCTAGATCTGAGTTAGAAGACCTAGGATTCGAGAGAGAAGAGAGGAGAGAGGTGCGAGAAATGAGCTCTCGGACCCTTTATTTATAAACACGGAACGGAATGTCCATTCTCCATCGTTGCATCCGTTCTGCCTGACGAACGTTGCGTCCATTCCTCTTCATTTCTTTCGATGTCCCATCAAGTGCCTAAGCAATGATGGCATCTTTGCTGATGTCACGGATGACATCAGCTGCCAGAACGTTGCTTCCGTTCCTGATCACCCTTCGGGCCATTTCCGATCATTCTGAATCCATTTCTGAAGTCCAATAATCCAACCGAAACTTCCTTAATCATGTATTAATAATTCAAAACATGATCACACAATTAATATACTCATTAATCGTTAATTATGGATACAGGTCACTACAACCCACTTGTCAAGGAAATCCCTCCAAGACTGGTTCTTACAGTAGAGAACTCAAACTAATATCTCTGACACCCCAGATGATATCTATCCATTGATATCAAACCTGATATATAATCCAAGGTCATACCCTGTCGTGACTGTTACCAAAAATCTAGATTGAGTAGCCTCCCTACCGCCGATCCTGAAGCACGAAGGCTCACAGGCAACCTCTGAAGTACAAAGACTCCCAGAGTAACACTGACATAGGGTCGCGCCCCATCACATCTAGTCATGGTCATATTCCACAACTCTCGGCATATACTCGACCTGGCCTCCTGATGAAAACTCATCATCACAAAGTCTCAACCTACGAAGGTTATCATACTACTGTTCTAAGGAAACAACCTAGAACAAAACTCAATGTTCCAAACCGAACAATATTCCCATGCCTCTAGATGAATCACCTCATCACTGGCACTAACTCAGCCTGCTGACTAACTAGGTGAATCCTAGGAAAAGCCTAGACTAACCACAAGTCACACAGTTACAGTTGGCTTACTCAAAACCCATGAGCAACAATAGTTGAACACTAATCAACTAGAACAATGCCAATTTTAGTAAAATCACTTGAAATCATTCACAAATTGCTGGATAAATAATACATATATCATTACTTCAAGTTATGTACAATTTTTTTATTACAATCCCATGTACTACATACAGTATTCAAAATACAATGAAAATGTACAACCATTAACTTGAAATGATACAACCAAACTATGATGATTCATTATAACTGAAATACTATTTACAACTATAACAATACAGTATTTAAAATCATCGTACTAGTCTTCGTTTCTTTGAGCATTAAGCTTCAAATAGACACAAGCATCAATGCAAGCGTAATCCTGCCCAATATCTCTCGGCATCTCGTGCTGCCACAAATTCTGAAGAAATAACTCGAGCTCGCTAACCAGCTATGCTCTGCATCAGTGCCTGTCAGTCGACCTCTTTTGCTCACGACCTACCGTCAGCGTTCTTCTTTTATTCACATCATGCTTTTGAACATGAAGTTTTCCGTGTGCCTACCGAACGCATCGATACATGCATACCGGAAAAACCATGTTCTGCATGAGTTTAATGACCTTACGTTCACAACCAGTCATGCCTTAGACACTAGAGGCATTCCCCAGTGAAGGTTTTTATGACAATCTCTCCAACTACGAGTGGAAAATCTCTTCGGACTGGAACCATATGGGTTAATACACACCATTCATTCCAAAAAGTCCTCAGAGGTATCTGACGCGATATACTCGTTCTTCTCTTCCAGTCTTCCCTAGCTTGAATCCATATGTTCTTCGATCAGCATCCCAATGCATCGAATGATGAACCGTCTACAGCAGTCAGCCTATCTATCGATATGCTACTACTGGTGTTCTCATCACTTGCATTCCTTATAGTAAGGACTTTTGCCGCAAATCTCGGCAATGAAGAACCAAATCATCCTTCGTTAGGTCTCACCAATCCTACAAGGATAATTCCAAAGTATCAGTACTATATCCCAAGTCTCTTTGCATGCTACTCTGATACCAATAAATGTAGTGACCCAACCCGGATCCACTACCTAATCAGAGTTAGAGAATAATTAAGCATGCATTTAAAATAAATTGCTGCGGAAGACTTAAATAAAAACTGATCGGCAGAATACAACCGGTAAAATAAACCAATATACAACCCAATCGAATTACAAATAATCATAAAGGGTAAAGACCTACAGCTAAACATGCTGTCTTCACTGGTCACTGGCTACTCCAAGCTTCTGGTGCTCAATCCTGCACCTATACCTGCCCCTTCGAATGGGGTGTCCAGACATACAGAAAATATTGGACGTGAGCTCTAAGCTCAATACAAAAGCAAGGCCCGTAAGTGTATTTAAAACGAAGGTAAAACAGTATGCTCAGGGCGCCAAGAATATGAGGGGCTGTGCCGGATAGCTAATCCGCGGTGCTTCTCCCATATTCTCCTACCAACTATAGCGTCTAATCCACCGCCGTGGTCGCTCCTAGTGATGGCAAAACCAGGGGCTGAGTCTCCCCCAGACACGGATCCATAAGGAGCATCTCATCACCGATGGAAACTGTCATGACTCACATCATACCAGATGCAGTATACCGTAAAAACATGCATGTGCTAAAGCCGTAAAACATATAAAACAAGTAGCACATACTCATGCAACACATATAATATATATAATGCTGGCCATCTCAGTCAGTACTTACGTACCTTACTACAGGCAGTCCCAGTAGTCCCACTCTAGGTTCCAAGCCTATCATCAGCTCTACGATGCAAATACCTATGCATCATTCATTAAAATCTAAAAGCCTTAACTAAGCTATTGCATACTCCTAAATAATTTAAGGAGACCATAGCTATACCTGCGTCCGTCGTCAGCCCGCTGATGGCGACTATCCCGCAACTAGGGGCACACCCCTGCTGCAGCTCCACAGCCTTGAGCACGGATCCACTACACGAGCACTGCTTCGCTACTATTTCAGACACTGTCTGACTATGATAAAATATAATCCCTACTCCAACTCTAAAATAAGAGTACCCAAGCCCTAAAATAGAGCCACGTGGGCGAAGGAGAGGAACTTGGTGCGCTTTGAAATGAGGCCCTCGCACCCATATTTATAGACAGCGATCGGAATTTTCGATCCAATCTGAGCTTCCGATCCCTCACGGCCAACAACGTGTCAAAATCTGGCTGGTTGCCGACAGTCAGATCGGAGCTTCCGATCCCACTTCGGTGCTTCCGATAGCCCAGCCTGACGTCACACATGACATAATAATCAGGGCAATTTTCGGAACCTCCTAACCCCTGATCGGAGCTCCCGATCTCCTATTTGGGACTTCCGAACTGTTGCAAGCCTTATCTGATTGATTTATCCCTTAGTCATGTTTTACTTAATCTCAACATGATCATATGATTAATTACTCATTAATCTTTAATTTCGGATATGGGTCACTACAGAGTGACCCAGTAGTTCGGACATTCTGGACTGTAGATCGTATGATACGATCGCCTTTGGATAAGAAATTATGGAATTTCAGATTGGAGATTGACTCGAGGGAGTTTGGAAGCTCCGAATTCAAGTTCGGAAGGTCCGAACTCTACAAGCAGCAGTGATGTAACGCCCCAAATTTATCTTAATTGAGTTTATTTAAGATAATCGAAGATTACAGAGTTCAAGAGCCGACTTGATTTTATCAGGGTCTATTTTGCAAATTTCGGAAATTTTAGGAACTAAAACGCAAATTTGGAGTTTTATATATTATCTTGGCATTATTTGACTTCTTCATCCTCTCCTTCTCCGTCATCTCTCCTCTCTCCTCCATTGTTAAGCTTGGAAACGTGACTTCAAGCTTTGTGATTTCAGTTTCTGGTCGATCCGTCCGTTAAAAATTATTTCTGAAGGTAATTTAGCGATCACAGCAGCGAGAGCTTCGTTCTATCGTAAGTTTTTCTTCGATCAGTTGCACTTCTATTTTTGGATGTTGTTAGAATCGATTCAGTTTCAGTTATGTTGTTCTTGAACGAGTTCTTACCATTTATTCTCAGTCGATTTTGAAATAGAGCGTCGTTCGAAATTGTTATGATTTTTGGAAGCATATTTCGAAAATGGGGATTTTGAGATGTGTTGGATTTGAGTTGTTATTGTTGTTTTAGCATTGATTTGAGTTGTTTGAAATGTTTTACTATTGTCTGCATTTTCAGTTTGATCAGTTTATAGTAGTTATGCCGCCGGTTTGAGTTTTGAGATTTTGAACCGTTTGAATCGTAGAACTTTGGCATATGGGTTTTCTCGTCGTTGTTGATCATCTTTTGCCTATTTACATATTTGTTTGAAGTTTGTCGAGCCCAGAGTTAGCAGAATTCGATCGTCGAAGAGTTGGACGACGACCCGTAAAGAGATTACCTTGAGCGGTTGTTGTTGTTGTTAGGTTGTATAGTTTCTAATATAACCTTTTTATTGTAGCTTATCGAGAGTTGGAGCTATTCGTATCGAAAGGTATAAGCAGTCATCATTTTAGCGGGATAGCACACTTGAGACAACTGGTTCTTGAGTTTTCCTTAAATCACATACTTGCATCAATACTTGTTCTAGAATGTGGGACTTGTATTTTGTTGTTGAGCTTTGTTATATGGCTTAATGCTTTATGTTTTCTTATGCATTCATCTTGAGCCAAACCTTTGATTTCAGTGGGCAGAACGACCCTTTTTGTTTAGACGTTTTGGGAGCTATACTGCGAGTGGCCTTAGTGTAGAAGTTCACCTAGTGCCAACATACTCTTTATAGTTGCACCAAAGTCTAGGGGATTGGGATACGTGGCACTACCTTGATTGGGGGAGCCGGTGAGTCGTTACGTGATCTCATCCTCGGGATCCCAAAAGCATAGCAGCAATCCCTTGTTTATCAGAGTTGATATCCCGATTTTAAAGACATGCATTTCATTCGTATTGATATTGAATATGTTGTTGTCTTGAAAGCATGTTGTTGTTATTTTACTTGTTATTGCATGTTATGTTGCTTTTACTGGGAATATCATTCTCACCGGAGTTATCCGGCTGTTGCTTTGTTTTGTATGCGTACTTGGCAACAGGTGGGGCGGGATCAAGTCAGCGAAGACCTGGTTAGCGTCAAGAGTGAGAGATAGAAGTGGGACTCGGTTTAGAAGTCGATCAGCATGTCAATCTAGTTTATATTTGAAGCATGTTTAGAACTCAAACTTGGTTGATGTTTGTAGTTTCTATTATTCGAATATTGTGGATTGAATATTGTCGTTGCATGTATTATGAATCTTGTTATGTTTGGAATGGATATTGGTTTGAGTTGGCGATTTGATTTCTGTCTTTTTTTGTTCTGGTGCAGGGGGCGCCCGATCTGCAATTTTTAGCAGACCGAGCGCACCCTCTTTTGAGCAAAACAGTAGGGCTCTTGTTTTGGCCGCGCCCGAGCGGTAGTTTTCTACCGCCTGAGCGCGGCACCCTTTTAAAAAAAATTTTTATTGCTTTTAATCTTGGATCTTGTATGCTCAATTGTTGTTTAATCCGAAATTAGATTTAGAACCGAGGTCTCACATTAAGTCAGCTTAGTGGTACCAGGATTGAGTTGAATTTGGATATATGCCTGGTGGTTAAAGTTCGAATCCTGAGAAGGGCAAAAAACTCTCCTTTCCAGGTGGGAAGAAGACCATGAGTATGGACCTCGGCCCCCAGAGCAGAAAACCAAATGGGCCAGAAGCAGAGGGACGCACCCAGTCCATTACATAAAAGGGAGCCCTTTTATGTAATGGACCGGGTGCATCCCTCTGCCTCTGGCCCATATGGCCTCAGCTCTGGGGGCTTAGATTGGATGGACCAGGAGGTAGCAGTTGTTGAATTGCAGCAGTCCCGAGGTTGGCGTTGTTTCCGGTATCAGGTTTCGGTTTGAGGATATTATTTTCAGTACTTTATTTGATGGGGTTGTATAAAAATTGTTTCATTGTTGGTTTACTGGCCGGTTATTTTCCGCCTTTTTTTTATTGTATTGATTTATTTCCGTGGTTTAATGATTATTATGTTTTAAGTTTTAACTGCATGCCTAAGTATGATTATTAGGTGATCCTGAAGAGGGTCACTACAAGAACAAACACTCTGCTTCCGAATCACTTCGGGTGGATTCGAACTACTCGGGTCTTTGAACTTCTCGGACCATTTTTGGACATATTGGAGTCGATTTTTCACTTGTTTTTCTCATATTAAAACCCCTTATTCATGTTTTTACTATTTTAAAAATGCTTAGATAATTATATCGCGAAAAGCGGATTTCGGGTTACTAGACTTCTTTTATTGTATCTCCGAGATCCTTAGAAACAAGGTGGACCTCGGCATCCTAAATCCATGACAAATAGTATTTTCCAGTGATATCAAATACTTCAAATTCAAATTTGGTAATATTTGTCATGACAACCGTTCTATGAAAAAAAAAAACTAAATTTAAGAGATATAATTACAAAATAATTTTATTTTTTAAAAAAATATTACTAAAAGGAATTCAAAAGTAATAGAAGTTTATATAAGGATAAACAAATTGCATACGTACAAAGAGTAATTAACAATTATATTAACAAATAAATTAAGCACATGATTACAATCATGGTATCATATCACGGTGATGGAGATATAGTATAGAAACAATATTATTTTGTCAAAAATATATATTTCTTTTCTTAAAAAGTTTTAAAAATATTAAGGAACACAAGGTTGCGTTTGGATTGAAGTGTTTCAAATCCGTGGATTTCGATTATAATCTTAGTGTTAACAATGAAACATAGAGAAATCTCAAATTCATAACATAATTATTTACACATTACTTAGATAGATTAAAAAGGATTCTAAATCACCACTTTATTGGATGAACTTAAAATTCATCATAACTATCATGAATTATCATATAAACATAAAAGAAGTGGATTTGATGTTTGTGATGCTACTTCTCTAAACAACAAAAATGCATTTAAAATCCATGAATTTGAAATATTTCTATGCAAGCGGAGCCCAAAGGTTCAAATGACAAATAAAGAATAAATCTTCTTGATATAAAACAAGCAATAACATCGATTAATGTTGTGGAATATAAAAAAATCAATGCATTGAGAAAAACATTAATTTCCCAACACAGTACAAAAATATAAAATTGTATAAAAGCAAATGTATTTCTAATTATCAAGAATACTGATAAACTTAAGATTTTGGATAATTTTATTTAGGAATATTGATAACTATTATATACTTATATTTTATCCATTAAGATTATCAATATAAAAATATATTATGTTACTTCAAGAACATCAATATCATATTAAAAATTTGTGCTTCTTCAGGAGCATCAACATGAAAATAAAATTTGTGCTTCTTTAGGAGCATCAATATCAAATCTAAATGTTGTACTACTTCAGGAGCATTATAAAACTAAAATTATTAACATAAGATAATTTTTATGCTATTTCGAGAGCATCAATATGAAATCTACATATTGTGCTTCATCAAGAGCATCCATACAAAGGCTACGAATAAAATTTATTTATGAGTTCTACTTTGAAGAGTACTCGTGCTGATAACATGTTATATGTAATTTAGTAGAGAATAATATAAATGAGAGAAGAGAATGAATGAGAAAATAGAATCGTATATTATTACAATTTACAATCAAATCAATCATCTAAATATCATTTATATATACACTTATTTGTGTTTTTAAAAATTTATTAATCACGATGGAACTCGCAACAAATACTATTTGGTGCACACTGAGAAACCCACAAAGCAATGCATTAGCTTACAAATTAAGCTAATTGAGTAAAACGTAATAGACATGTCTTGTGCAATAGCTCACCGGAGAAAAATGTTGGTGGATTGATCTTATTTGATAGGTTCTCAAGTTTTTTGAGTCAACAACTATCCAAATACTAGACGTCGTCATCTATTTGAGAAAATATTTTTTGAAATTTTATAATAATTTGAAATTTTTTTTTAAATAAAATCTAAAATGTTGATATTTTCATAAATAATTAGCAACTTCTAAAATTATTATTTAAATTCAAGTTGGATTGAAAATAAAGCAAAGTTGGTAAATCAAATTAGTCCTATTGAAGAATCAAGTGGTTGTTGTTGAATGCTCCAACGAGGATACCATTGGATGGTTGAGTTGACTTAGGGTTTTGTTCAATTTTTTGAGCCCACTTGTTCCTTTCGAAAAGTACATAAAACATACAAAAAGAATCGAATATCCGAACATTACAAAACAAATTAAACCTTTCTCATTTACAACTTTTCAACGTATATAAAAGAAGACACGGGTAGTGTTTGTTGAAGTTTGCTTTTATATTTATAAAATTTTTAGGTTTTCCTGAGGTGTTTTTGGTACAAACTAACCATATGACCTGTTTTCAACCCCATTTTACTCAATACTTCATATCCAAAACAAAACCGACACAATGAACTCTAATTGGTTTGAGTACATATGATAAATGTGTCTCTGTATATATACATTGCACGTTGATGCACTCGTCATTCATGCGAAACTTCCCAGGATTATCCAAGCGCGTGTTTCATTTATTTGTGCCCCGAAACAGAGAATGTCAAATTTCAAGTGGGAATTTGAGTATGTGATTCTTGCTCTTGTTCTTGCTTTATTGCTGTTTTTTTGGAGATCATCTGAATTTTTTCCTTTTCTGGGTTGTTATAAATTTCGTTTTTCTTGTTTAATTTAAAGTAAAGGCTTCAAGAAATGCTGGAAAATGTATGTTTCTGTTGGTAGGTTGTCGCGGGTTTGCATAGAAAGGCGTTCTCCTGATTTTCTTGAAGCCTTGGAGTTTAACCAATGTGTTCTAAATTTTAATTTATTTTGCATTTAAGTATATCTAATACCTACAGAATGCGTAACAAGAAACTTAAATTTCTATCTTAGTGGACTTAACAAGAGTGAACATGCATATAATATCAAGTTCTCAAATCTTTTGATGTTGCAGCAGATTGTTTTGAAGTACCATTGTTTTAAGATGGAGGGGAAAAAATTTAATGTGGTGGAAGGCTTGGACAGATTGCCATCTCTGTCAGATTCAGTTGTTGCAGTAGCTTTGAGTGGAGGTAGAAAAGACAAATATACTGTGAAATGGGCATTGGAGAAATTTGTTCCAGAACAACAGATGCACTTCAAGTTGATACATGTCCGCCCCAAGATATCGAGAATTCCAACGCCAAGTAAGGTTTTTTCCTTGAACTTCACCGTTTATGAAGAACAAGATTATATCAGAGACCAAAGGGTGGTACTTTAGTTGTTTAATAATCCATGAGATTGGGATATCTGAGAAATGTAGTTTATAGATTTTGTTTTCCAATTTGATTTTTGAACTTTATATGAGCGATAGTAAGAGTTTATTATAGTCAGGTGAATTCTTGATGGAAATGTAGTTAATCATGAAGCATATACTTTTTTAGAAACCTAACTTTCGTCATTCTGCAGATAGAATTTTGTTATATGTAATGACAACTAGAGTTAAAAGTGTACTTAGAAACATCAAATGCCATCAACGCCGGAAAACTGATGAAGGAAATATAAACTATCTTAGATTTGGGAGCTTGGTACAACTCTTTTTAACTCATAAAAAACTCATTCTGGTTATCTTGTATTTTGCTCCAGTGGGAAATTATATTCCTATATCTGGGGTACGAGGTGACGTTGCAGCTGCATATAGAAAGGATATAGAAAGCCAAGTGAATGCGAAGCTTCTTCCTCACAAGAAGTTATGTAGTCAGAAAAAGGTCAGGATGGATTATCTCTCAAAAGATTGCCGTGCTGTGGTGCTTATAAAAGAGTTTCACTTGCAGGTGCAAGCGGAAATTGAGCAAATTGAATCAGATGACGTTGTATCTGCAATATCTTCGGAAATTCGACAACATATGATCGATAAACTTGTGATAGGTGTTTCTTCTCGTCCATTTTTCTCAAGGTACTAAGTGTATTTATGAGTTATAAAAGCATCATGTTTGACAGTTTGACAGTTTCACAACAAATTCTGATGAGAAGCTTGTTTTCTTCTGCTCTCCAATATATCTTTGTTCATGCTTAATGAAACGACATGTTCAACCGATAAATAAAATACTTCGATCAGCACGTAAAATGTTTCATTGGATCATGCTGAATTGAATCACTAATAATACTGATTCTAGATTTGCTATCAATAAATAGTCTTGTGCAAGCTGAATTCTTGATATACAGGTCTTGCATTACTCTATATAGCCAAATGACCTCACAAATTCCTTCCATGGTAGCTCGATCTCATGCTTGGGGAAATTATTGCATCTCCCCTCTACCACTTCTAACTCCAACTCCAAGTACTTCACCCACAATCCACAACCTCACTCCTTGGCACACCTCTCAGCACCTTAGTACCTTAGCCTCTAACTCCTCTCTCATAACTAGCACTTGCTTAACCAACCACTCTCACTTCCATCACCTACTCTCATGGGGTGATTTTACCTCTTAGGCTTGGACCCAGGCCTTAGCGCTTAGTCTGTGGGCCTCACTTAGGCTCAACCATGTGATGGACCCATTCGTGGCGTATCACAGATTATCAACATCCTCCGTCTAGTTTGCATCTGCGGGAACTTTAAGCAATTATTTGGTTTTAGGGTCTAAAACCTGTTTCTCATTCTTCCAAATAAAATCATGTATTTATCATGTCATTTTAATTTTTTTTTTCCAAATATCTATTTTTGTCTATTTTGCACTTCACTGCACCATCATTATATTTAATTCAACTCTCACCAAATTACTCTGTAGCGTATATTTTTTAAAATCTATATGCTTTATTTTAAATTATTTTGATATCTTACTCCTATCATCATCTACACGAATACCAATTCAAACACAATTTAATGATAATATATTTAAAATATTTTTGTTCTGTTTTTATTATTTTGCCAAGTTTATAGTTAGTGCTATTAATAAAACTAAAACTGAAAGTTAAAATAAAAACACAGATGATTTTAATGTGGTTCAGTTCAATCGACCTACTCCATGGGAAAACAATATTTTAGGACTTGTAACTTGCAATTTTTTCTTTTTGTGATGTGCATGTGAGTAATGATGAATGCAGTAAAGAACAATAAGAACACCTGATTTAACATCATTCCATCATCATGACCTATGTCTACGGTGGTCATGTGGAGAGATCAAACAAGTCCACTAATCACCAAAAGCTACAATTATACAAAGAAGTTGTTGAAATAAAAAACTCCTTCTTTTAGCCTCAACACTTTTATGATCCCCACATTCAGTATCTCCGTAGACGTAGGTCATGTTGACCGAGCTACGTTAAAATTATAATATTCTCATCGTTCTTTATCTCATTAGTCATTCTCAGATAGATATCACATAAAATCTGAAATAAACATAAAATTCTCACAGTCAATAATGCACTTCCATAATAAAATCTTGGGTTAATCACGTATATTTCACTATGAATCTCAAGATTGCTAAACCCCTCCATGAAAAAAATAATCTATTAACTCCCAGTATTTTCAAATCTTGAGCACAAACACTCTTGTACGTATGTGTTTTTAGGAGTATTTGTGCTCAAGATTTGAAAAAAACGGTGAGTTATAGTCATGAAGGGTTTCAGCAATCTCGTCATTCACAGGGCAGTATATTTGATTAACCCTAAAATTTTTCATAACTTTGCATTTACATTAGAACTTTTTCACTAGATAAATAATATTAAGGAAAAATTGCAATTTTAGTCCCATAAGTTGGCCTATTCTGGATTTCAGTCCAGTAACTTGTCAAATTTTGCTTTTCATACAACAAGTTGGTTTTTATAAAATAATAACGCACATACTCATTATTTATAATATATCATGCATCTATTATAAACATTAAATTAACAAGGATGATCAATCGCCCCAATATTATTTGGCCCGTGTGAGCCAAATACGGGCCTAGATCCAATCCTAGGAAATGCACGGGATGCAAATACAACAATTACATAAGCTTTCAATATTTACAAGTCTTGGATCTTCATAATTCATCATGGCCCACCATCTTCCAATCTTGATCTTCCACTATCAAATATTTTACATTAAAATATTCATGGCAAATATGGATATATGTCATGAGGTGGGAACGGGCTATAAACCTAGTCCACTTTAAATTTGATAATTATTACAACTCATTCAACACAAAATATCCTAGCATACATCTAGCAAATTGGGCTTGGGTTTTTTATCATCCTTCATGCATAATATCACATATCATATACCATCAATTAATTATCACAATAATCAATTGATTAAATATTATATATCTTGGTCCAATCACTAACCGCCACAATTATAAATTAAATTAACAAAATAAGCAAACACCTTTTTTTACTTTCCAATTAATTTATTTATAACCGAATTTCTTGTAAATCACAATTTACTATAAATAATCAAATTCACACTTTAATTATTTATTTCATGAGAAAATACATACTTTATAAAATTTCATTTTTCATAAAAATTACAATTTTAACAACTTAGGGCCCTTGACACTTGGATATCCCAAAACACCTTTTGAAAACACTAGTCGTCAAAGTCGTTGCCGGAGCTCCGTCGGCGGATTCCGGCCAACCCAATTTTTTTTTTATATACTGGCTGCCCAAACCGCCCCGTGGGCTGCCCGAAACGACCCCAAATATTTTTTTCAAAACAGCCCATAAGTTGATAAAAATGATTTTCTCATGCGGTTAAAAATTGATCTCAACATAATATTCAACAAATGTTACACAATAAAGAGCAACCTAGGCTCTAGATACCACTTGTTGGATCGGTTCTCTTGTGCCTGGAAGCGCAACGGAAGTTTAAAATTTTATGTAAAAACCGAGCACATGTGTAGCATTCAAAAGTATTAAACATCCATAGGGTGTTTAAGATATTTATACCTATCAATCTCAAAAGATTGATTTAGGGCTCCAACCAAGTTGTGAACAACTTAGCTCCTTCTTTGGTTTTGGACCTTTTCGACCGGTATATCCTACCTAGCATGTCTTAAAATCCATGTAATCAAAATAAAAGAAAAAAAAAGCAAGAAACAAGCCACGTAAATTCCAAAAAAGAGGGAAAAAGTTGTCCTTTCCCTCCAAGTCCAAATCCCCATTATTACCCAGCAGCTTCCTAGTCATAAAACACACACCCCTACCAAATTTTCTCTCTGTACTAGTTGCTATGGAGAAAAGATAGAAGAAGATAGATTTAAAACTGAGAGCGTTCTTAATGCTAAAGATAGTTGGCCTTGAAGATGACAATCAAAAGGTATGAAAGGAGAGCAGATCTTTAAAGCTAATTGTTTTGTTGTCGTTGGTGCTTTTCTTTGAAATAATATAGCTGGTTTAGTGTGATTGACTTTGTTTTGTTCTGCTGTCTTGGGTGTATCATTCATTCATTCTCTTGTCATAGGTGCTTAAATTTCTTTATAATTGTTCTTGTGTTTTTCAGCCTATAATTAAGGTATCGGAACATCAACTTGATTAATTTTGTGATATTTAAAACTTTCAGAATTAGCAAAAAAATTGTTATTGAATCAGGTGGCCTTTTTCCTTGTTTTTTTTTTTCTTTTCTTTTGCTTACATAGATTTTAAGACATACTAGGTAGGATACACCAGTGCCAAAAAACAAAATCTGGTCCGTTTAATGGTTTCCGATCGAAAAAGACCAAAACCAAAGAAAAAACCAACTTATTATATGAAAACCAAAATTTGACAAGTTACCGGACTGAAATCCAAAATAGGCCACCTTACAAGACTAAAATTGCAATTTTCCCTAATAGTAAACATAAAGTTTCATCTCCTAAAATATTGATCAAACTTTTTCCCAAAACATGTTTTTGTTAGGATTGGCTATGTTTGGAGGTATGATGAATAAACACCGCAACATTTTATGAATTTTCAAATTAAAATGGTTCTAGTTTGTTTAGCAACTAAAAATTAATTCAATTGGATGGATTGTTGGAACTTGGATGCAACTGACAACTACTGAAGATATTTTATCAGTGCGGAAAGAGTATGTCGGACTCATTGAATGATTGGATAAAACAGCTAGATTAAAACACGAAGATCCGAAAAACTACATAAATAAATGTTGCGAGAAAGTGATTGCAGAATGTAAATGACATAATTTGTTTATGGTTGTTCAGGAAATCTCTTTCTCCCCTTCTTCTTGCTATAGGATGGTGTTCCACTGAAAGATTTTGATTAGTACAATACTTTTATAACCCACTTCAGCTGGCTTTAAACTTAACCATCCGAAACTCGTAACAATTCAATAATTCACACAACATGTTCAGAAAATAATTTATGAACAGTTGGTAGATTAATTTTAAACTACTTGAACCACTGTGCTTCCCTGAGCCTGATCCACTTGTTTTATACTTTCTTGGCTCTTCCATCCTTACTCCCCTCTTTTTGGCATTACCCGGCTTCTACAGGAGGAATATCATTATTTCATTGAGTTGACCAGCAAATGTTATTAGCATGGAGTCAATATTGGCGCTAAACTTGGCGTGATTGTGCTGAATCCGGCCTCCCAAGAGTTGTAGATGTCTTGGCGAGAACATTCTTTATGCTTTCAATTTGCTTAAAAGAAGATACAAAGTTCGACGGAAGTGCATCTAGATGCTTTAACACTCGTTCCATGAAACATTCTTGTTTCCTTTGTGATATGAAGATTCCTTTCGACTTTCGGGATATCCAGTCCAGGAAAATACTTTTGTGCTCCCCAATTCCTTTACTTGAAAATTAAGCTGCACATTTTCCTTTAGATTGCTTATCTCATCCATAACATCTCATATATTTCCCTGCTGCATCTACATGTTGTAGTCAGTTTCTTCTTGTTTGCAGCCCGAGTTGCTCAATGTAGTGCTCAACTTCTTAAAACAAGCTCAAGTTGATTTTTCGAGCTTTTATAAAGGTGTCTTAAATTAAAATCCTTTCCTCCGCATTATTTTGTCCCAAATCCTAGAGGAATCTCGTAAACACTTCCTCATCCAATCTTCTCTCAAATTGCATCCTTTCATCTGGTTGGCGAAGTTCCCAATCCATGTTACTCGCCGGAGACTAGATCTTCAATGGTGTTTTACTTGGCAATTGAAGCAAATGTTTCCTTATAGTCTATCGCATTGGTTTTTTTATTCTTAGAGCAACCTGTTAGGCCTTGTACCTTTCTATATTATGGTTTGCTTTGTTTTTCACTTTTGAGACCTCCTTGTTACCAATATTATACTTTGTTTTTTGTTTTCTGTTTTTTCTTTTTAAGGAAAATCAACATCCTACGTTTGGTTCTCAATCAATGCTTTCATCTCCTCTAAAAGTGCTTCTTTCCATATGTTCTTCTACTGCTTCTTTGATATTTCTTGGCACCCTCACATCATCAACCTTAGCTATGAAATAACTGTGAAATTGGCGACGATGTTGAATATATTAAATAGCGTGAAACAGGATGGTTAGTGGTGCATGAGCTTACCATGTTTTGCTTTTGCAATTGATAAGTCCAAGAACCAATTTCATCAGCTACCAATTCTGATGACTTTGATTGGGTTTGATGCAGATCTCTGAGGTCAGCAGAATTACGTTAAAAATGATTTCTCACTGGCTAATTTTCCCTCTAGTTCTGTCACTGGTTTACATATATTAAGTATCAAGAACTCAGGGAAGGTTTCAGTTACTTGGGAAATTGTTTTTTTCAGGTTATAAATTTCAGTGAACAATAGGAAATAAGATAGTTCAATCCACGTAACTTGCTTCTATGGATTCCTCCCCATTGAACTTAGTGACAGACCTATTGTGTATTTGGAAATCTGACTGCATATTTTGTCTTCCTTCACGCGCACACATGCTTCAGTTATCAGTTCTCAAGATAGATATGTCTGATATTTGGTTCCATCAATGAATCGATCACTCCACAATTGAATTCTCAGTATCCCATATTCCAAAATCTGCTGCCATATTAGATGGTTGCAGAATTGCTCCTGGAAAGTTATCCGCATTTCTTTGTGTTACTAACATTACTGACTGTGAGGATTCTAAATAACGTGCCTTTTTAACTTATATGGGTGACTTTTCGGGAGGTGTTAACCAGTGGAATGAGAAACTGATATACAGTCGGGTATGTAATGGCCTAAAGATAGAGTTCATGCGAAAAAAGGGATCTCCCTTAAAAATTCTTCCACTGAAATTATATTTATTTATATACATGCATTGAGTAGATAAGAGCAAAAAAACTTGAAAAATAGATAAATGTGTGTGACGAACACAAAATATTTCTTGTATTCGCAGGGCACAAATTTTATCATCAAAAATATCAGGAGGCTGTCCATCTTTTTGCACTGTCTATGCTGTTTCTAAAGGAAAATTGTCATCGGTGCGCCCATCGGATTCAAAATCGATAAAAATCATGAGAGACGATGGTTCCAATGCAAGTTGTTTCACACGTGATTCTTTGAGCTCACAAACAGGTAGCTTTTCAGACTTTTGACTTTGCATTCTGGTTTCGAGGATGTTTGGCTCATCTGTTAAACTAGGTCCTTTTAATTAATTTTTTTAAAGGAAGAAACTATATATTTTTCAGATCATATAAATTTAATTGAATATATCCCCAACATTCTCCTTTACATTCCAAATTATTCTCAAATTCATTTTTGCTCACTAAAATTTTCGTTGCCTGGCTCATTTGATTTGTTTCTCATTTTCCAAACTTTTTTTTACAATGACAACTTATTTTGTTCGACAATTTAATATAAAAATAAAAATGTAAGAATTTTTAAGTCATTGACAATTCAAACGAGGCTATTGAAATGTGCTGAAAGAGATTCGAGTTTTGTCTGTAATAGCCTCGTTTGAATTGTCTATTGGAGTTTGTTTTCTCTTGTATAATGACGAACTTGATTTTAAACATGTTTCTTAATGAAAATATCCACTTGTGTATAAACAGTCATGGTTTGCTGCTAATCGAATTATTTTTTCTACTTATGTGTGTCAGAGTCGACAGACCAAAGTTCTTCCGCGGGTTCAATGTCTCAGTTGCGTTCATCTTCACTACCAGTGCAGCGTTTTCAAACTTTGAACAAGACCTCTCTTCATAATAGAATACTTTCTAGTGGAATTATGCATTCCATGAATTCATCTCTCACTGCTGTAGATGAGAGAGATGATTTTGCCTATGGTTCAGATATTAATGAAGTATCCAGCCAAATTTCTAGCGGCAAAAGCTCAATGGTAGGCACTCCTTCATGGGATCAAGCTTCAACTTCTGAAACCTCCGCTGAGAATCAGGTGTGCGATTTGTATTGTTCGGACACATTCTCAATAATCTTATAAACAAAATAAAGTCATCTTTCAAAATTGAAGTGATGAAAAGATCGAAATACGTCTATTTAGCTCTTTTCTCATGCATTCATCCCAGATAAGTCCTGCAAAATTATAGACGTTGCATGAGTTTTTTTATTCGTTTTCTGTAGGCCAACATCAATTTTGAGCTAGAAAAATTGAGAATTGAGCTCCGCCATGTCAGAGGAATGTATGCAATGGCCCAGGGCGAATCGATTGAGGCATCTAGGAAGGTATATTTTGAATATATGATATATGATAAGTTTACTAAAAGGTGTTGTCTAGGATCGCCTTGACGGTGAGTGGTCATCTAGCGCCCTGATTTTTACTAAGGCGTGCCGCATTAATCGGCCACCATCTAGGCAGCCCGATGTGCTTCTTGTTAGTGAGGCAACTATGACACAAGGATGGATTGTTGATGGTGGAGATGAAAATGTTGAAGATGTAAGAGACGGATGAAGAGGAGAAAGATGTCGTGGATTTTGAGTTTGAATCCGATACGGAGCAATTGTTGAAGAAATATGGAAAATAAAAAGTAGAATAATTAGATATAAAAAACTTCCTAGGCGCCAGGCAACGGGTGGCCGCTCGCTTACTGTCTAGCTCTTTTGAGGACACTGGAAGTATTAGGGATTGTTTCCAAAAAGTGAAAAAAATTTGTGCAGGAAAATCTCATAAGCACTTTTTGGAAGCAATCTCAAACGCTACCTGTATATGATATGGATTACCTTCCTGCTAAAATATTACCATTAATAGTTTCTGAAAACTCCAACTTGAACGGCATTTGTTTTTGCTTCTTTGCATATTCTCCTGATCTTTTCTCTTGTTTCAAGATGTATTTATGATGCGTATTATGTTCACTTTCTTGCTTTGGATCAGCTTAACGAACTTCACGAACGGCATTTGGACGAAGAAAATTCACTTAAGCGAGTAAGTTTAAAAGAGGAGGAATTAACAAAGTTAGCCAGGCAGGAGAAAGAGAGATACGAAGCTGCTAAAAGAGAAGCTGCTTTTGTTAATGAATGTGCTGAAAGAGAAGCTGCAGAAAGAAAAGTGGCAGAAGTTAGAGCATCACGCGAAGCCAAAGAAAAGGAAAATCTCGAAAATGCCTTGATGGGTTCTTTCTATCAGTACCGAAGATTTACTTGGGAAGAAGTCACATCTGCGACTTCATCATTTTCTGATAATCTTAAGCTTGGGAATGGAGCATATGGAAGTGTGTATAAAGGCAGTTTTCATCACATCACTGCGGCTGTGAAAATTCTCCATGCCAAGGAAGCTAGTAGAACTAAACAATTCCTGCAGGAGGTATGCCTAATTTCCCTAAAAAGAATTATCAGAAATCAAAGAATATTTTCTGGTATCAGATTTTGTGCTGAGAATTATGGTATATCTTCTGTACAATTTTACTTCTAGGAGAGATTTACAATCATATTTATCTCATGATAATTGTTACCTAAACTAAAAGATATTCGGAAGAATTTAGTTCTTTGGACATTGTTTCGTGGATAGAAGCCTTCATAATTGGATCGCGTCAATTGTGTTATGTGTTGCATTCTTAATTCACGATATTCTATGATTTAGGATCCAATAAAAAGTGAAAACAAGTTATTTCTGCATCTCGCATCAACAAAGTTTTTTTATTATTTCTTGGTTGTTTGTAGTTGGAAATTTTAAGCCAAATTCGCCATCCACACTTGCTGATTCTTCTTGGTGCATGTCCTGATCATGCTTGCCTGGTGTATGAGTTTATGGAGAATGGTAACCTCGAGGATAGACTACTCAAGAAAAACAATACACCTCCACTTTTATGGTTTGACAGATACCGAATCGCATGGGAGGTAGCTTCGGCTCTTGTCTTCCTTCACAACTCGAAGCCAAATGCCATCGTTCATTGTGATTTAAAACCGGCAAACATCTTGCTTGACCATAACTACGTAAGTAAAATTGGAGATGTGGGCCTTGCGGCAATGATTATTGAAGATTCTTTTTCAATGTCATTGAACTACAAGGACACGGCCCTAGTGGGTACACTTGGCTATATTGATCCTGAGTACCAAAGAACCGGACAAGTATCCCCCAAGTCTGATGTCTATGCGTTAGGAATTGTTATTCTGCAATTGCTGACAGCAAAACCAGCCAAAGGCCTGGCTCATATTGTAGAAGTTGCAATGGACAAAGATCGTTTTATCGAGATATTGGATCAAGCAGCCGGTGTATGGCCCATTGAAGAAACAAAAAATTTGGCTAGAACGGCATTAAAGTGCACTGAACTTAAGGGAAGAGACCGGCCCGATTTACACGACCAAGTTTTACCAGCTTTGGAGGAACTAAAAGAAGTTGCGGAAAGAGCTCGAGAATCAGCATTACCTTCTGGGACCCCACCTCCTAACCATTTCATCTGTCCTATTCTCAAGGTTTTCTTTTATGTCTCTCAATTCTATGACTGTCATTTTATTTTTGTTGCTTTGTGAAGTATTGATTGTCTCTGTTGTCATTAGGTTTTCTATGCGGCATCAAAATTGAACCGCGATGTTTGCATTGTTATGCAGTTTACATGATTTAACTAATACCACTGTCATCACCGATAATTGTTTGTATAGCATAGATAATCAGTCCTAAATATTTGCAAAGGATATGGTCGAATCACTTGTTCAAGAAACTCGCCTCCTGCCATGTTTTGTTCACGTATGAATGACTTATACAATTTTTTATTTCAGGGGATTATGACAGACCCATGTGTTGCTGCGGATGGGTATACTTATGAAAGAGTTGCAATCGAAATGTGGCTTGAGAAGAAAAATACGTCTCCGAAAACCCACTTGTCATTGCCTCACAAAAGTCTTACACCAAATTACACCCTTCTTTCTGCTATCATGGAATGGAAATCTGGAAAACACTAAGGAAATGTGATCTGCTGTCAATATCCCATTGTGGTTTGGTTTGTAAAAAGGTGTTTGTATTCATTCTTAAATGCTCCCAAATGTATAAAGCAGTGTGAGAGTAGTGATAGGAAAAGTGTTGAAATAAGAGGACTTCAATTTCATTAGAATGTGTTTGGATGAGTGGGGTGAATTCATGAGGAGATTTCAAATCAACATATTTGATATGTGTAGATCAAAATTATAGATTATTGAAATACTTGTATGGATGTATCTGTTATAAATTTAAAAGCAGACAAGAGGAAAGAGAATTTAGATAATGACTTACAATTGAATTATATTGTCTCTCAATATAAATCCTACAATCACACTAATTGAGCTATTTGCATGTAATTCAACAATTACATTAATCAACTATAAACAAAACTATTTATACTATTTCCTTTTAGATGCTTTTTCACGCAACTATTTCTTTATAAACATACATGGCGAGAAGTTTAATTGGAGAAGACGTTGGGACCATAGTATTGTTTTGTTAAAACCTTGACGATAGTAAAGTCTACTGGGAAAACCCATAAGAAAAGAAAAATGAGTACAATAATAGATACTCTTTTTTTAGTGTTCTTTTGATTATGGATGCACTATTTTTAGTAGCCTGACTCTCAAATTCTCCAAAACTCTTATAAACATTTTATAAGCTCGTTATTTGATCCCATAAAATTCAACTATTTGGCTTTATTTATCTTAATGGGTACACAGAAAACAATAATTGTGTGACTCTCGATGGTTCATAGATACAACTAGACGCGAGTTCACAACTCTTTATGATTCAAGACAATATTCATCCCTAATTCGGGATTATCATTATCAGTTTCATTCTATGCATCAACTCCCTAATCGTAAGAATGTCAAAACTCGGTTTTGTTTGGACCCATTGAATCATTGTAAGAGCATCTAGTCGTATCGTCCCATGATTCTCTTGGTGCTACTGATAGTTCCTACAAGAACTAATCGATAATGTTTAGCGTATAGTATATCTCTTTCATCTCATATATCCCGATCAATCTACAACCACTAGATCAACAAGGGTTCTATATGAACTATAATTATATCTTTGAGCACACATAACAGTGTCGCATGTGCAACTAAAGAAATCTTTACCCTAATTCTTTAGTAACCCGATTCTCATTTTAAGATGATTAAAAGCTAAACAAGAATAAGGGTTATTAATTATAACAAATATATGGCTTAAACAAGTTCTGAAACAAATTCCAGGTTTCGGACCCTCCGAAGAGTTCGGAAGATCCGAAATGAGTTCGGAAGCACCAAACTATTCAGAATCAAGATCGGAGGCATCGGTAAAGTTCGAAAGATCCGAACTAGGATCGGAATGTCCTAAGTGAGTTAGGCCATGCAAATTGTGAGGTGTCAACTACACAAAGACACGTGGGTGTTCAGAAGGTCCGAACCCAGGTAACCACTTAGGTGTCAAGAGGCTTTAGACACGTCGTTGCATGTATGGGATCGGAAGATCCGAAGTGGAGATCGGAGCTTCCGAAGTAGCCAGTTCGGAACGTGGCTTGCATGCAGGGATCAGAGCTTCTGATCGATACCTAAAAATAAGCCATCCGAGATCACAATTCATTGCTCATTTCCAACTTCTTCTCTCCTTTGTTGTGTGTTATTAGGCGTTCTAGCCATTCGATAGAGGCACAATCACTAGTGGGCTGCTTCCAGAGTAGCGGCAGAGCTGTGTCAAGAGGCTGGGTCTTTGACTTCAAAGGGCTGACGATAGACGCATATATAAGTTTAGACTCTTAATAGCTTTTGGGAGTAGCTATTATTCTAATTAAGACTTTTAGTAAGCAATAAGTGATATGATACTTATCTGGTTATATGCTTGGAATTGTGAGCCAGATTGCTAGGACTGCTGTTTATAGGTAAGGACGTACTATCCGAGATAATGTAGTGACCCGTACCCAAAATACGATGATTAAGGGGTTTAATCACCATTTAAACTAAATAATTAAGAGAATGGGTCTTGGACGGATCGGACGCTCCGTTCGTGCAGGGGTGACGTCATAAGTGAGGTCAGCAAGGTGACATCATTGCTTACGAACTAGATGGGACATCGGACGCTCCGATAGGCGTTCGGACATTCCGTTCGCGTTCGGACGTTCCGATCAGGGATCGAATGGTCCGATCTCCGTCTATAAATATAGGATCTGTGGCTCATTTGCAACTCGCAGCTTCACTCTTCTCTCTCTCATTTCTTAGCTTTTCTAGTCAAATCTAGGGATATCTAAGCATCCTATTGGGAATCCGAAATCAGCATGACGATCCTGGCGTCGTAGCGAAGCTGTGCCTAAGTTTCGAGGCAAGCGTCATCAGTGGGCTGACGACGGACGCAGGTATAGCGTTGACTTACTAAAAATATTTAGGAGTATGAAATAGCTTAATTAAGGCTTTTAGAGCTTAAATAGTGATGCATGAGTATTTTCATTGTAGTCACAGTAGTGTGGACTTGTAGGCGTGAGATCTAGACCAGTGGTGCTAGGTTTTGGTCTGCAGAGTTAGAGGTACGTAAGTACTGACCGAGATAGCCAACATGATATATATGCTTATATGTTGCATGAGTATGTGCTATATGTGTTTTACCATGTTTTACGGCTTTATCACATGCATGTTTTTACACTGGACTGCATCTGGTATGAGTGAGTCATGACAGTTCCATCGGTGATGAGCTACTCCTTATGGATTCGTGTGTGGGGAGGCTCAGCCCCTGGTTTTGCTATCATTAGGAGCGACCACGATGGTGGAATAGACACTATAGTTTATAGGGGAATACACGAGTACCACGTGGAGTCGCTCTCTTAGCACGATACTGTGTATTCATGGCGCCCTGATTAGACTATTTTACCCAGTATTTTAAAGTCATTTGTCTGCTGCATATTTGTTTATATATCATTTTTTCCGTATTGAGCATTGTCGCTCATGCCCCCTATGTTTTGTGTTCTTGGGATACCTTGTGGAGGAGAAGGTTTGAGGCTGGACGGTCCAGGTGATTCGCAGCAGGATTGAGGTCGGTGCCTGTTTTAGTGAGAGTTTAGTGGTAGGGTTTTTTACCCTAAGACTTCGATTTGGTTGTATAAGAGTATTATACACTTTTGTTGTCGTCGGTTGTATTCTGCCGATTTAATTTGTTGTATTTAAATTATTCGCTCTTTACGCTTTAAGTATTTATTACATGCGCTAATTAACTCTGATTATATAGTGGATCCAGGTAGGGTTGCTACATTTATTGGTATCAGAGCGCATTGCAACTAGGAATTAGTAAAGCGGATTAAGAATTTTTTTGTTATAATTTGACAGATGGCAGACTACGACGAGAGCCACGATAGTGGAGGCGGTGGTCGTTGGGACGGCAGAGACGATCATAGACATCGCTGTGGACACCGTGAGGAGCGGAGATGAGTCAGCATGCATAGATTTATGCAGGTGAGCCCTAAGCCATTATCAGGAGGCGAGACCCAGAGGCTGCAGATGACTGGCTAGAGAGGATGGAGCATTGCTTCAGAGAGTTTCGTTTCACGGATGAGGAAAAGATGAAGACTCTTGGTTTTCTACTAGAGGGTTTAGAAAAGAAGTGGTGTATATCTACTTCCGCACCATTTATAGCAGCGAAAGGAGCAGCTACTTGGGCTGAGTTTCGTACTGCTTTCCAGAGATTGTATTTTCCTCCAGCCCTTCGCCAGAGAAATTTACTGAGTTACTCGGATTGCGACAGGGGACGATGTCTATTGAGGAGTATCAACAGAAGTTCTTCGTGTTAGAGTAGGTGCCCGTCGAGCAAATGTGTTGGCCGATGGTCCTTGAGAGAACTCTTGTATGACAATCTTTATTTTAATAATATTTGACATTATTTAATTTGGCACATCTTTATCTTTATACCCATGCAAGCTGCATAGATAAAGCCCTTGAATATACAAATAGTAGAAAGAATATGAGATGGTCATGTGATGACTATCATGAAACTCATATTTGGAATACTGTATATTCTAAACTGTTCCTAGTCGATTCAGCCGCCATAAAGAAGGATAAAGGCCGCTCGAGCTTGAGACTAGTATTTGCGATGTGAGTACCATGTTTCATTGGTAGGGGACATGGAGATGTCCAAGCATGCAAATAGGTGCTCCTTGTAGAGTGCACTGAACAACCCTCCCTAAAGGATTTTTCAAGTGGTTCTCACTTATCGAGTGGAGAAGTCCTAGTTTATGGTTGTACAACATTAGTCCTATAACCCGAGACAACATGGAGACTCTATATGCTAGTGCTTCACTTTGACTTGTTTACCGACTCAGCTGGGGTCATCAGGTGGCAATGTTGGGTGTTGTGACGAAACATATAGGAGTCAATGCATTGTAGTCGGGGATTCACCGCTTACCTACGGGTATGGATATCCTATGTTATATCATGCATACGTAGCTTGAAATCTCTGATCAGAGTAAGTGGTAATTAAGAAAGGAGTTTCTTGAATTACACTTTCGATGCAACTACGGCATGACACATAGTTATCGATTCAATGACAACTCTCGATAAACTAATGGTTGTCGAATCGGTCGGGATATATGAGTTGAAGGGACCGTACTGTACGCTAACCATAATTGATTGGTTCTTGCAGGCACTATCATTTGATACCTAGGGAGTCATGTAAGCAATGCTGCTAGATGTTTACATGACTGGTTGGGTACTATCAGACTTGAGTTTTCTGACGTTCTTATTATCAATGTGTTGATTAATAAGAATGGAGCTATATAGGGTATGCTCATATAAGGGACTTGTTGATCCCGAATCACATGGAGATGTGAACCCACTGCTAGTTGTATCAGTGAACCATTGAGGGTCACACAAGTACTAGCTTTCTAGATCCCGTTGAGATTAAAATAAGTTCAATGTGTTGAACAACTTATAAAGGAGTTTATAAGTAAAATAAATTAGAAGTTTGACTTCTAAATTGGAGAATGAATGGAATAAGTAAATTTTAATTTGTGAATGTGTTCCAAGATTAAAAGTTGACTTAAAATAATTAGTTTATGAAAATGGTGATTTTCTAAACTATTATTTTGAACTTAGTTAATTAATTCAAGTGTTGAATTAATTTAACACTAGTAGACATTTTAATGTACAAATAATTAAATTAATTCAAGTGTTGAATTAATTAAACACTATTGAGTCTAGTAGAGCTCAAATTAATATAGTGTTGTATAATTATTGATACTAGTGGACTTGAATGGGTTCAAGTTAAATTTAATTAATTGATTAAACTTAAATGGTTTTAGGTTTAATAATTAATTAAAAATAAGTTCAAATGACATTTGAATATATATATTTATATATGTATATATATATATAGGCGTGTATATATATATATATATATATATATGTATATATATATATATATGATATATATATGTGTGTATGAAATTTGAAGGGTTGTAAGATGGTTTGCAATTTTCCATGCATGTCTTGCATTTTTCCATGCATGGCTTAATTGTACTCATTAATCCCTCTCCTTTAATATATTATTTGGAATAATATATACACACACACAATACATTCCATTCCAATTTTTAAAGGAGGTGGCCGAACACTCTATATTTCTCTCCAAGTTTTTTCTTTCAATTTTTGTGGAAGAAGAAAAGAAAAATCTCAATGAAAAATCCTCTAAATATTCTAGTGCATATTTAGAGTGGATTTAGATCGTCTAGTCGTGGACCTAATTCGGAGGCTCGAAGAGTTGAATCCATTTTGAGCAAGGAGTGCTCTTGGAAGCTTGTAGATTGAGTCTACCATTTTTCAAGAGCCTAGTTGTTTATCAACTTGGTTGGAGCCATAAATCAATCTTTGAGATTGATAGGTAAAATTCTAAACACCCTATGGTTGTTTGAGTTTTTGAATACTACACAAGTGCTCGGATTTCTTTTATTAAAAATTTTATATTTCCGCTGCGTTTCCGGACACGAGTTAACCGATCCCCTTCAGTGGTATCAGAACCTAGGTTACTCTTTTGTGTAGTATTTGTTGGATATTATGTTGAGGTCAATTTCTAACCGCATGAGAAAATCAATATTTTAACTTTTAGGGCAAATTTTATAAAAATTATTTTTTTATTTTCGGGCAGCCCTTGGGCTGCCCGAAGGTGTCCTAGGGGCAGCCGTGGGCTGCCCCATATTTTTAATAATAATAAAAAAATATTTTTTGGCCGGAATCCGGCGACGGAGTTTCGGTGACGACTATGACGACTTGAGTTTTTCAAAAGGTGTTTTGGAATATCATGTGTCATAGGCCCTAAATTGTTAAATATATTATAGTTGATTTTTATGAAAAATTAAACTTTATAATATGTGATTTTTCTCATAAAATAAATAGTTAAAGTGTGACTTTGATTATTTATAGTAAATTGTGATTTACAAGAAATTCAACTATAAATAAATTAATTTGAAAGTAAACAAAGGTGTTTGTTTATTTTGTTAATTTATTTTATAATTGTGGTGGTTAGTGATTGGACCAAGAAATATAATATTTGATCAATTGATTATTGAGATAATTAATTGATGGTGTATGATATGTGTTATTGTGCATGAAGGATGATTAAAAGCCCAAGACCAATTTGCTAGGTGTATGCTAGGATATTTTGTGTTGAATGGTTGTAATAATTATCAAATTACAAAGTGGGCTTGGTTTATGGCCCGTTCCCACCCCATGAGATGTATCCCTATTTGCCATGGATATTTTCATGTAAAATATTTGATAGCGGAAGTTCAAGATTGGAAGATGGTGGGCCATAATGAATTATGAAGATCCAAGACATGTAAATATTGGAAGCTTATGTAATTGTTGCATTTGCATCCCATGCATTCCCTAGGAATTGGACCTAGGCCCGTGTTTGGCTCACATAGGCCAAATAGTTTTTTGGGGCGATTGATCATCCTTATTAATTAGTATGTGCGTTATTATTTTATAATAACAAAGTTGCATGAATCCGGCAAACATACGATCAAACATGGCGATCTTTAAAATTAATGATGAGACCTTTTAAAAATTAAAAACCCTCATTTTGAATTAGATTCAAAATTTATATCAAGCCCGAAAAGGGGAATTATAAATGTGTTTATAATTTCCATGTCTTCCATCGACAATGGATGCATGACGAACGCTACCCGTATTCAATACTCGGCTCATATTATTGGGGGGGTTTTGGATGCCGGAAAGCTGTGACATCCATTGACATGGTGATGTGAACTACGTGAAACTCCCATGACTTCGGCTCATATTATTGGGGGAACTCATGGAGACCGTCCATTAAGGTTCGATATCGATGGGTAAGGCTTGACACGTAAAGATGAACGACGTCATATTATTGGGTCCTAATCAAGCGTGAGACAAAAGTTTACGTAAGGGTTGCATGGAGATGCAATTGGAAACTACCTTTTAGAATTATGATTGGCTGATATTATTCGGGATCGTAATTGGCTAATTGGACCTTATGTACCTACTAAGGAAAGGAGTTTTCCGTTTTTACTAGAGGGTAGTAAAAATGTCAAAACAGTGGGAGTAAATATTTATAAAGTTAAAGTCCATACTTTATATCTTATTAAATATTTTAAAATAGCCATTGACATTTATCTGTTATTATTTTTCAGTACAAGTTTTGACAATGTCATCAATTCGCAATCCGCTATCTACTATACTCGACAAACATTTACTGACTGGTCCAAATTACCTTGATTGGCTAAGAAATCTGAAAATCGTCTTGAACTCGGAAAGGATTGCATACACACTTGATGAGTCGCCCCCTGATACGGCTCCGACTGATTGTAGCCCTGAGGAGCTACAGACTTACAAGGATTGGTGTGACCATGACTTGAAAGCCAAGTGTTATATGCAGGCTTCTATGAATGATGAGCTTCAGCGACGTTTTGAGAGTGCAAAGCATGCTGCTGACATTCATTTGCATCTCAAAGAACTATTTGGTGAACAAACACGCCCACTTCGACATGCGATTGTCAAGGAGCCAATCACTTTGCGCATGCGAGATGGGGCTTCGGTCCATGAGCATGGCCTGAAGTTGATTGGGCTCGTGGAGAAACTCGTTAGCATGGATCTTGTGCTACCAACTGAGTTGACCACAGACATGTTGCTCTTGTCACTGCCTAGCTCATTTGATCCTTTTGTGGTGAATTTCAACATGAACAGGTTAGATCCAACCCTTGAGGAGTTGGTTAACATGCTTGTTACGTTTGAATCCACAATCAAGAAAGAAAAGCCGGTTCTTTATGTGGGATCTTCATCTGGTTCAAAGAATAGACCACATGGGAAAGGAAAGAAGCGTTCCTTCCAAGCTCCCAAAAAGAACGTGCCCTTGAAGAGGCAAGCTCCGAGTCCCGTTGTGGTAGCCACACCAGTTAAGGCTAACAAGACTAATGACATCTGTCATCACTGTAAGAAACCTGGACATTGGAAGCGTAATTGCAAGGAATATCTTGACCAGAATGGTTCTGGAAAAGGTATGTTCTACATTGAAGTAAACATTTCACTTAACTCTTCTTTTTGGGTATTGGATACCGGCTGTGGCTCACATCTCTGTAATGATTTGCAGGTGATGGCAAGAAGTAGGAGACTCAGAGATGGTGAGACCTTCTTAAGGATGGGCAATGGGGCAAGAGTTGCAGCCAAAGCTATTGGAGATGTTTACTTATTGTTGGACAATGATTTTAAATTATGTTTGAGAGATGTTTTGTTTGTACCAGATTTGATGAAAAACATTGTTTCCATTTCTATGCTTGATAAAGATGGATATTCTTGTTTATTTGGCAAATGTGTTTGCAATATTTACAAGAATGAATGTTTAATTGGTACAGGACAATTGGAAAATGATCTCTATAATTAAAATTAAAAGATATTCCTATGTATAATGTCCAAGAGATATCAAAAACATCCAAAAGAAAACAAGATACTCTAAATCCAGCACACTTATGGCATGCTCGATTAGGTCATATATCTTTTAAAAGGATGAACAAGCTAGTGGTAGAAGGCATGTTTGATATGTCTGATATTAATTCTCTTACTACTTGTGAACCCTGTCTAAAAGGAAAGATGACCAAAATTCCCTTTAAGGGCCATGTGGAGCGAGCCAAGGGACTGTTGGATTTGATCCATACAGATGTGTGTGGTCCACTTAGCATCACCACTAAGCACGGACATTCTTACTTCATTACCTTTACCGATGACTTCTCTAGGTATGGGTATGTGTATTTGATGAAATACAAATCTGAAGCTTTTGAAAAGTTCAAAGAATTCAGAAATGAAGTAGAAAAATAATTGGGACGAAGCATCAAGGCACTTCGATCGGATCGAGGTGGTGAGTACTTGAGTACTGAATTCCAAGAGTATCTTAGGGAGAATGGGATTCTCTCACAGTGGACTCCTCCTGGTACACCTCAGTTGAATGGTGTTTCAGAACGTCGTAATCGAACTTTGATGGACATGGTTCGGTCTATGATGGGGTTCACGGAGTTGCCGCCATCCTTTTGGGGATATGCACTTGAGACAGCGGCACTGTTGTTGAACAATATCCATTCAAAGGCAGTTGATAAGACACCATATGAGATATGGATGGGAAAATCTCCAAAGTATTCTTATCTAAGAATATGGGGATGCCCTGCTTATGTGAAGCAGATAGTGGGAGATAAATTGGATGCTAGATCCTTTTTATGCTACTTCGTGGGATATCCAAGGAATTCGGTTGGATATTATTTCTATCATCCCAAAGAAACAAAGGTGTTTGTTTCTAGGAATGCAACCTTCTTGGAGAAGGAATTTCTATTGGATAGAAAATGGGAGATGATAGAACTCGAAGAAGTTCGAGAAACACCCACGATTGTGGAACCCACACCCGAAGCCAAGAGAGGAGATACAAGCTCCTAGAAGATCCGAGAGGATCTCAAGACCACCTATGAGGTATGGTCTGCTTCTTGAAGAGGGCCAAAATGAGCCTGACCATGGATGTGATCCAAGGACCTTCAAGGAAGCATTGTCTGATGCCGATTCATCCAAGTGGCTTGAAGCTATGGAATCTGAGATGAATTCCATGTATTCGAACCAAGTGTGGAATCTTGTGGATCCACCTGAAGGAATTGTTCCTATAGGGTGTAAATGGATTTACAAGAGGAAGCTTGGGATGGATGGGAAGGTTTTGACCTTCAAGGCTCGATTGGTGGCAAAAGGTTATACTCAAAGGCAAGGAGTTGACTTTGAAGAAACTTTTTCTCCAGTCGCAATGTTCAAGTCCATAAGGATATTGCTTGCCATTGCCGCATGGTATGACTATGAAATATGGCAAATGGATGTGAAGACAACTTTTCTTAATGGGGATATTAAGGAAGAAATTTACATGTCACAACCTGAAGGGTTCACATCTATTGGAAGTGAGCATAAAGTATGCAAACTTCAGAGATCTATCTATGGTCTCAAACAGGCATCTAGGAGCTGGAACCTCAGATTTGATGGTACAATCAAAGAGTTTGGATTTACTAAGAATCCTGAGGAACCATGTGTGTATAAGAAGGTCAGTGGGAGTGCTGTGACATTCCTGATACTTTATGTTGATGATATTCTACTCATTGGGAATGATGTAGAAATGTTTCAATCAACTAAAGTATGGTTATCGAGTAAGTTCTCGATGAAGGACTTGGGTGAAGCATCTTTTGTATTGGGAATACAAATCTATCGGGATAGATCGAAAAGATTGCTTGGTCTCACCCAGTCCACATACATTGATACCATCGTGAAGAGGTTCTCGATGGATGAGTCTAAAAAGGACATCTACCAATGTGTCATGGTGTGTCTCTATCCAAGTCCATGTCTCCCAAAAATGATGCAGAGATAGAGACGATGACACGCATTCCATATGCATCTGCAATTGGTAGTATCATGTATGCGATGATATCTACACGTCCTGACGTGGCCTTTGCACTTAGTGTTACAAGTAGATATCAATCGAACCCTGGTCTTCCACACTGGAAAACTGTGAAAGACATTCTCAAGTATTTGAGAAATACTAAGAATATGTTCTTGGTTTATGGGGGTGGAGAACTAAAATTGGAAGGCTATACCGACTCTAGCTTCCAAAGCGATGTTGATGATTCGAAGTCAACTTCCGGTTTTATATTCATGCTCAATGGTGATGCTGTTTATTGGAAGAGTTCCAAGCAAAATAGCACTGCGGATTCAACCACTGAGGCAGAATATATTGCTGCATCCGATGCTGCAAAGGAAGCTGTTTGGATTAGGAATTTCGTCCAAGAGTTGGGCGTTATTCCTAATGGAGTTGATCCAGTCCCGGTGTATTGCGACAACACTGGTGCAGTTGCTCAGGCAAAAGAACCAAGGTCTCATCAGAAATCCAAACATGTACTGAGAAAATATCACATCATCCGGGAAATTGTGGAACGAGGAGATGTCTTGTTAGACAGAGTCGCCTCCGCAGATAATGTTGTTGATCCACTAACTAAGCCTTTACCAGGACCATTGTTCGAAAAGCATCGCGAATCAATGGGTTTGAAGAATATGGGTAGTTGGCTCTAGTGCAAGTGGGAGATTGTTAGAGTAGGTGCCCGTCGAGCAAATGTGTTGGCCGATGGTCCTTGAGAGAACTCTTGTATGACAATTTTTATTTTAATAATATTTGACATTATTTAATTTGGCACATCTTTATCTTTATACCCATGCAAGATGCATAGATAAAGCCCTTGAATATACAAATAGTAGAAAGAATATGAGATGGTCATGTGATGACTATCATGAAACTCATATTTGGAATACTGTATATTCTAAACTGTTCCTAGTCGATTCAGCCGCCATAAAGAAGGATAAAGGCCGCTCGAGCTTGAGACTAGTATTTGCGATGTGAGTACCATGTTTCATTGGTAGGGGACATGGAGATGTCCAAGCATGCAAATAGGTGCTCCTTGTAGAGTGCACTGAACAACCCTCCCTAAAGGATTTTCCAAGTGGTTCTCACTTATCGAGTGGAGAAGTCCTAGTTTATGGTTGTACACCATTAGTCCTATAACCCGGGACAACATGGAGACTCTATATGCTAGTGCTTCACTTTGACTTGTTTACCGACTCATCTGGGGTCATCAGGTGGCAATGTTGGGTGTTGTGACGAAACATATAGGAGTCAATGCATTGTAGTCGGGGATTCACTGCTTACCTACGGGTATGGATATCCTATGTTATATCATGCATACGTAGCTTGAAATCTCTGATCAGAGTAAGTGGTAATTAAAAAAGGAGTTTCTTGAATTACACTTTCGATGCAACTACGACATGACACATAGTTATCGATTCAATGACAACTCTCGATAAACCAATGGTTGTCGAATTGGTTGGGATATATGATTTGAAGGGACCGTACTGTACGCTAACCATAATTGATTGGTTCTTGCAGGCACTATCATTTGATACCTAGGGAGTCATGTAAGCAATGCTGCTAGATGTTTACATGACTGGTTGGGTACTATCAGACTTGAGTTTTCTGACGTTCTTATTATCAATGTGTTGATTAATAAGAATGGAGCTATATAGGATATGCTCATATAAGAGACTTGTTGATCCCGACTCACATGGAGATATGAACCCACTGCTAGTTGTATCAGTGAACCATTGAGGGTCACACAAGTACTAGCTTTCTAGATCCCGTTGAGATTAAAATAAGTTCAATGTGTTGAACAACTTATAAAGGAGTTTATAAGTAAAATAAATTAGAAGTTTGACTTCTAAATTGGAGAATGAATGGAATAAGTAACTTTTAATTTGTGAATGTGTTCCAAGATTAAAAGTTGACTTAAAATAATTAGTTTATGAAAATGGTGATTTTCTAAACTATTATTTTGAACTTAGTTAATTAATTCAAGTGTTGAATTAATTTAACACTAGTAGACATTTTAATGTACAAATAATTAAATTAATTCAAGTGTTGAATTAATTAAACACTATTGAGTCTAGTAGAGCTCAAATTAATATAGTGTTGTATAATTATTGATACTAGTGGACTTGAATGAGTTCAAGTTAAATTTAATTAATTGATTAAACTTAAATGGGTTTAGGTTTAATAATTAATTAAAAATAAGTTCAAATGACATTTGAATATATATATTTATATATGTATATATATATAGGCGTGTATATATATATATATATATATATATATGATATATATATATATATGTGTATGGAATTTGAAGGGTTGTAAGATGGTTTGCAATTTTCCATGCATGTCTTGCATTTTTTCATGCATGGCTTAATTGTACTCATTAATCCCTCTCCTTTAATATATTATTTAGAATAATATATACACACACACAATACATTCCATTCCAATTTTTAAAGGAGGTGGCCGAACACTCTATATTTCTTTCCAAGTTTTTTCTTTCAATTTTTGTGGAAGAAGAAAAGAAAAATCTCAATGAAAAATCCTCTAAATATTCTAGTGCATATTTAGAGTGGATTTAGATCGTCTAGTCGTGGACCTAATTCGGTGGCTCGAAGAGTTGAATCCATTTTTAACAAGGAGTGCTCTTGGAAGCTTGTAGATTGAGTCTACCATTTTTCAAGAGCCTAGTTGTTTATCAACTTGGTTGGAGCCATAAATCAATCTTTGAGATTGATAGGTAAAATTCTAAACACCCTATGGTTGTTTGAGTTTTTGAATACTACACAAGTGCTCGGATTTCTTTTATTAAAAATTTTATATTTCCGCTGCGTTTCCGGGCACGAGTTAACCGATCCCCTTCACTTCGATCTTCTACCTTATTGCCCGCATATTGCTGACAGTTCTGTGGACAAGTAGGATAATTTCTTTCAGGGTCTGAACCCTGAGATTCATCAGATGGTGGCTTTTGGTAGCGACATGATCTATGAGGGTTTGGTGGACCGTTGTCGCCAGGCAGAAGACAGTATTCGGAGGAACCAGTCTATGATTTCTTCCACATCCAGACCGACTAGTTCTTTGGGTTCGAGATCCCATTCTTTCAAGAAGCAAGGTGGTACTTCTTCTTCTTCTTCGGGATCTGGCAGAGTGCAGCGTTTCGGTAGCCAGGGGATGAGCCGGTGTCGTCAGTGTAGGCGCAAGAATCCACCAGGCTCGTGTCCTCGATAGACTGGCGCATTTTTTCAGTGTGGACACAAGGGACACATGAAGAGAGATTGCCCTACTCTTATGGGATCAGCTAGTGATTCCGGTGGTTCCCATGCGTCAATACAACAACCGCAGCCGCAGTATCAGTAGCAGCCCTCTCAGTAGCAGCGCTAGCAGTCGCGCCCATCACAGCGAAAGACTTCTTCCCGTGGTCATTCTTCTCTACGGCCACAGGTACAGGGGAAAGTCTTTGCACTGAACCAGGAGCAGGCAGAGGCCGACAATGATCAGATGATTGCAGGTACTTATAGTTTATGTTTTTTTCCTGCATATGTCTTGATTGATACTGGTGCATCACACTCATTCATCTCAGCACGTTTTTCTAAGAGGTATAGATTACCGTTTGTTCCTTTAGACGTGTTGTTAGTGGTTTCTACTCCGATGGGTAGCGAGGTTTTAGCTAAGCGTCTAGTGGTTGGTTGTCATTTGGATTTTGAGGGGTATCAGCTTAGTGCTAACCTGATGATCCTAGCTATGGATGATTTTGACTGCATTATTTGGATTGATCTCCTGACTACCTATAGAGCTATAGTTGATTGCTATCAGAGATTTGTTCAGTTTTGTCCTGAGGATGGCAAGGCATGGTACTTATACGGTGAGGGAGCGTGACCCCCGATGCCAATGGTTTTTACTCTGAAATCCCAACGTGCTTTAGAGTCTGGCTGGGAAGGCTACCTTATATATGCCATCGATGCGTCCTTGGAGGGACCAGACATCCAGGAGATACCCGTAGTCCGTGAGTTTTCCGATGTGTTTCCGGAGGAGATTCCAGGTTTACCACTAGTGAGGAAAATCAAGTTTGACATTGAGTTAGTGCCAGGGACGACTCCAATTTCTAGAGCTCCATACCGATTAGCACCTTCAGAGATGCAAGAGTTGCAGAAGCAGCTGCAGGATCTTCTTTATAAGGGCTATATTTGGCCCAAGTGTTTTGCCATGGGGAGCCCCAATCTTATTTGTCAAAAAGAAATATGGTTCGATGCATCTGTGTATGGACTATCAACAGCTTAACCAGGTGACTGCGAAGAATAAGTATCCTCTTCCGCGGATAGATGATCTGTTTGATCAGTTACAGGGTACTCCAGTTTACTCAAAGATTGATCTGCGGTCAGGATATCACCAGTTGCCGGTTAGAGAGGAGGATATCTCTAAGAAAGTCTTTCGCACACGGTATGCTCACTACGAGTTCTTGGTTATGCCGTTTTGATTGACGAATGCTCCAGCTGTCTTTATGGATTTGATGAACAGGGTTTTTTGCGACTTTTTGGATAAGTTTGTGGTAGTGTTCATCGACGATATCCTGGTATATTCTCGTAGTATGGACGAGCATGCTTTCCATCTCCTTACTATATTTCAGATACTGAGAGAGAGAGAGTTGTATGCTAAGTTGAGCAAGTGTGACTTCTGTATTGACCGAGTTTTTTTTGTTGGTCATGTGATTTCACGAGACGGTGCCTCTGTTGATCCTAGTAAGACAGAAGCCATTCTAAATTGGTCGCGTCCGACGACAGTCTCGCAGATTCGTAGTTTTCTTGGGATGGCAGGTTACTACCAAAGATTCGTGGAGAACTCTTCTCAGATTTCTAAGCCTTTCATGCAGTTGACTAAGAAGGATATTCCTTTTGTATGGACGTTAGAGTGCGAGGATAGTTTTCATGAGTTGCGGCACCGTCTGACTACAGCTCCCATATTGGCTCTACCGTCTGGATCAGGTGGTTATGTGGTTCACACCGACACTTCTCTCCAGGGTTTGGGATGTGTGTTGATGCAGAGAAGACTTGTGATTGCCTATGCCTCTAGGCTATTGAATATTTACGGGGAGAACTATCCCGTACACGATTTGGAGCTTGCAACCATTGTCTTAGCTCTTAAGATATGGCGTCATTACTTGTACGGTGAAAGGTTTGAGATCTTCAATGACCATAAGAGTCTGAAGTATTTGTTCACTCAGGCTGATTTGAATATGATGCAGCGCCGATGGATGGATCTGCTGAAGTACTATGATTGTGAGATCAAGTACCATCCAGGCTCTTCAAATCCAGTTGTGGATGCTCTTAGTCGCAAGGTGTATGTGAGTTCCCTTCGTACCAGCTCAGTTGCACGAGTGTTGGAGGAGTGTTGTTCCTTGGGTTTCATTTTTCGACAAAAAAAGGAACAGCAGGGAGTTCGCGTTTATTCTGTACTTGCCAAACCAGCCTTGTATACTCGTATATGTGAGTCGCAGGGCGCTGATCCGAAAGTTAGCCCGATTGGCCAGGATGGAGGTACTTCTTGTTTTCATCTTCAAAATGATGGTCTCTTGTGTCTTTCCGGACGTGTGGTGGTTCCTGATGATTCCACACTACGAGAGGAGATTATGTCACAGGCTCACCGTAGTAGATTTTTTGTACATCCAGGCAGTATGAAAATGTACAAGGATCTACGTACGAGGTTTTAATTGAAAGGAATGAAGCGCAGTGTTTATCAGTTCGTGTCTCGATGCCTTGTGTGTCAGCAGGTCAAGGCAGAGTTTCGACAAAACAGTGGATTGCTCCAGAGTTTAGAGATTCCTGAGTTGAAGTGGGAGTATGTGACAATGGATTTTGTCACTGACAATGGATTTTGTCACCCACTTGCCTATGTCTTCTAGGAATTGTGATGCTATTTGAGTTGTTGTTGATTGATTGTCGAAGTCCGCTGATAAGTGAAATTTATGAACTTAATTTATATATAATTTGACTTGAGTTTTGTGATGTATTGAGTGGATTTTATGTGTATTAGTTGTTGTTTTTGTGAGTTGAAAGGATTGACGCAAAAGCACCGAGAAAAAGCGGAAGGATGCATTATGGAGTACCAACTTCAGAAAATTACTGGGAATTATTCAGGCATCATAATCCGATCTTCACCATTCATAATAAAGCGTAGGATGTTTTAAAGCTCCTTTAAAAATTTCAGCTGAATCCGACAGTTAGATTGTGAGATATGATTTTTTGCAAATTGTCGCGCGATGCAGAATTTCAGACCCGAGGCACATGCGCGGGCGCGCCGGTTGAGAAATTTTGAGCGTACTGGGGACAGAATCATATGCTCGGGAGCCCCTCTTATCAAGCGCGCCCGCGCCATCGCAAAAATCAGTTTTTTGGGTTTTTGGGAAGGAAAACTTTGGACTTTCATGGGATTTTATTTATTAGATTTGAAGCACATATAAAAGGGATTATTTTGCACATAATTGAGGGGGAAGCTGCCGCACAACACAAGAGAAAATTGAGAGGGCTTGATCGTGAACTTTTGGGAGAGAAATTTTGGCAAAACATGTAGAACATTAATCAACAAATACGAAGAACGATCGACCGGACACGGAACACAGACTACGGATTTGTTTTCTTTCTTTTGAACTTATTATTATTGATTTGATGTCTAGTTTCATGAACATGTTTCGGTTTTATTTATATTTGTTTATTAACTAAATTATATTAGTCTAGAGGGACGATAGAACCTGGTGTAGACTCTTCTACGAATTTTTGATATTTTTGGATTGAATTCTAGTAGATTAATTGTTTGTTCTAGAATTGATTCACTAGTAGAATTTCTGCATATTACTTCGCTATTTTTTATTTCGGCGATCATTATTACCGATGCAATACATAGCTATTTACTGCGGTTATAAAACTAACGAAGTAAAATGCACTTTTAACTTCATCAATTAAAAAAAGGGGATTCACTTAAATTTTTAAGTAACTTTTTACTTCATCAAATTAAAATTGATGAAGTAAAAAGTTAAAAATAAAAATTTTAATTTATATTTGGTGAAGTAATAGGTTGATCGGTATAATTTTCTACTTTCATTTTTTCCACGAACTTATACGTCTCCCCCTTTCTCTCGATCTCCAAGTGCAAATCCATTTATTAGGGCTTCCCCTTTCATCTCCCTCATTTCTTTATTTCATTCCAGCTTATGAACATTCAAGAATGTATGGATATATGATGCATCAGAGTTTCTGAAGATGTTGAAGGTGGCGCATTGGCCTTGCCTGTCCCGAGCCCAGGTATCCCTTATAGTCCATTGCTTATTCTCGCTGGCGTTTGAGGGGTTTTGTTCCTTAGTTCGGTAGGTCGATTTGAACCATGAATCACTATTTTTTTATGCTCATTCTGCCCAAACCGAGCCCTATTCCAGACCGGCTACTGTGCGCATCTTCTCCGGCGAGTTTCTGTGTCAATTTCTAGTCGATTCTTGGCTTTCTAGGTTCGGTTTGAAGCTTAAAGTTCATATTTGAGCCAAGCCCATAAGTTTCTGCTCATTTGAGCCATGATTTCAGTTTCTCTGGCGAGCTTCAGCCACTCAACCACCGTGGAATAGGTGCTATCCGGTTTCCACTTTCCAGCCAGGTCTAGCTCCGATTCTTGAAGGTTTTAGGCTAGTTACAGCTCGGTTCCAGCCTCTATTATCGACTATAGTAGTCTTCCCGGAAGTAAGAAAATGATCACTCGATTTATTTTGAATTTGTTGTTTTTATGTCAATATATTTATTATTGGATTGTTGTAGGTTCAATCGCTGGCTGGAAGAGTTCAAGGTATATTTGTTCTTGAAAGTTCCGATTGATTGTTTATGTGTATATTTGTTTTTAGCTTGATTTTAATGACTGTAAATCACCATTACATCCTGTTTAAGAGCCCCTAACCTTGAGATTATAGTAATGCTATCTCTATTTGTGATGCTGCCAAAGTTCCTTAATGTAAGTTTAAGTTCTTTGGGTGTGATCTATGTTTGTATGGAGCACACAAATTTTAGTTGTGACATTTTCTTGAATTGTGACAGCAAAATACACTTTGATATGTTATGCTTGTGCAAGCTAAAAGATTATATTTCTGTTGACTAATTCTTTGTAAATTGAAGTTGCTTCGCATAATTAGTCACCTATGTTTGTGTATTCAAAACTTTCGATTGGTTGTTTACTAAAGATGTGTGATTTTTGCTCTAATTTTGCAAGTTTCAATTTAAGTCAAGTCTGTTTTAGGACACTATTTTTCTTCAAATAAATTTTCTACTGTTGGTTGTTCAGCCGTTAACCTTAATCCGTGATCTTTCTTTGTCTTTGGGAGATATACAAGATTCGTTCTTTTATAAATTTTCATGTTTCCTGAGCCGATCATGAATCTGAATTTCAATGCCATATTGTGAATATGAGTATCTCTGTGGCATTTTAACTTTTTTCCCCTTTTTCCGATATTTGATGTGATCATGTGAAAGAGTGTGTTTTAGATGGATATGCTATAAGGTATTGACTATCTGGTTTATGTGCGTGAGTGTGTCTATGCATGCGTTTTAGCTTTGAAAAGCATCCTTATTTTTACTATGCACAAAATTTTGACACAATTTTTGTTTATTTTGTGATAACGATCGTTCTTTTTAGAAATTGCTCAGTCTTATCTTCATATACATGTTCTTATATGTGTTAGTGAAATCATGTGAGTTTATAAGGACATCTAAACAAATCATACGACTCTCCTTTACTGGGTATGCACCTTGTGAATGAGTGGAGAACACCTTTTAACTGTGGTTGAGTATTATCTGAGTGAAATCTTGTCATGTTGGTCTATGAAATATGAGGAATGGCTGGATATGTTTCTCTGGTCAAGGAAGATAAGTGAAAACTGATGGCAAAGTTTGATATTTTCAAATATGATTGCTTATTCTGGTGTTGATGTTTCCGTACTTGTGACACAGAAATTTGGTTTCTTAATGGTGCCTCTGGCTCTTGAAACTGAGAGGATCCAGATGGTGTCTACTGCAAAGTTCACTTGTGATAGCTTCTATTAATTTGAGTTTTTTGTGTCCTTAGAAACCTCAAATTACCTCTATAAGTACAGAATCGCGCATCCAACCTCTTTCCAGACTTCAAGTGTCCTTGCTACAATGTACTAGCTCCTACATGTGTCGCAACTATACCCAAACTACAACAAAACTCTAAATACAAAACACCAAAAAAACAACGGTTTAAAATTAAAACTATTGTCTTTTAGCTTTTAACAACGATTTAAATGAAAACCATTGCCTATGGGAATTTCTCTTCTTACTGTCTTTTTGCTTATTTTTTGGGGTCAAGGACAATGGTTTTTACCATAAATTTTTAAGGTTTTGGATTATTTTTTTCCCCCTGAATAACATAAAATTTGTGAAACGATGTCTATTCTGATATATATTATGCACAACTACTCAAAACCAAACAGAACAACGAAAAGAAACAAAACGCCAAACCCTACCCTTTCTCCTCACCTCCCGACCAGCGCCAATCAGCCGCCATCACCGCTCTAACTCTGACGGAAACAAACCGGAGAACACCCTGGATGTTAGCCCAAGATCTAATGACCTCGATTATGATCTAAATACAAGAAACTACGATGTCGAATCATGCGAGCCATCATCCCTGTTTTGATCGAAATCTGCGAGTTGTTCTTCTTTTTTTGCTCCGGGTTATTTGCTATGTTCAAACTCACCACAGTGGTTGTCACAATTGGACAACAATTTACTGCGTCCCAATGTTATTACTATGAAGATAATTGGGCATTACGAAAAGCCTCTTGAACCACTCGTATAGTCTTACAGTATCCTAAACACATTATATTTTTTTATTATGCATTCTTGGGGTAATTAATTGCTTCAAAATCAAATGTTGGCTATACTGGTTTGAATATCACTTTAGATGATGAAGAAATTTGATGCTTTCAAAAATTTCTCATCAAATAAATTACCACGAATCGGTAATCAACGAACCAATTTCTTCAATAAACCAAGCTTAATGACCTCAAAATATTTTTGTGTATCAAAGAAAATATGTGAGATGGCTCGTCCGAAAGCGAATCCACTCCGACGCTCAAGTCAGTATAGGATTCAATAGAAAAGATATGTAAATTGCAAGGGATAGAAAATACATATATGAGATGTGTAAGAGCGTGTAAAAGATATATATATATATATATACACTGATCCAAGGTGCCGGAAATTTTAATGCGACCACTAAAACCCGTTAGTGGGTTTTAGTGGTTTTTGTTTTTTTTTTTTTGCACCACTAAAACCCACCACCGGGTTTTAGTGGTCGCACACTGTTTTCCTGCACCCTAGGGTGCAGGGGATCAAAATTATATATATATATATATACAAGAGACATATTAAAAGCGTGTAGAAGGGCTTAAGAGCATGTAGAAGGCGCATAAAATCATGTAGAAAACATACCATAATAAGGGTTAGAGACCCTTTATTTATAGAAATATATATATATATATATATATATATATATATATATATATATATATATATATATATATATATATATATATATAAGAGAAGTATTAAAAGCGTTAGAGACCTTTTATTTATAGGAAGAGAGTCCCAATCCATATAGAATTTTTAATGTTTGAGGAAACTAGAATACTAGCTTCATGCATATCTATGTAATATTCTAAATTATCTCTAAAATATAAATAAAAATATGATAGGATTTTTATCATATCATCAATACTATCTCCAAGAGAGAAGTGACGACGAGTGAAATGAGGAGGAATGTAACACCATAAATTTTGCCTTATCGAGTTTATACGAGATTAATATTTATTTTCAGAGATTAAAAAATCCGAGGGTTAAATTGATATTCGATCAGGGACTGGATTGCAATTTTTGAAGAATTCAAGGACCAAAGTGCAAAATTTGATGTTTATATAACACATGGCATATTTAAAGGTAAATAGGCATGCAATGTCATTCTTCTTCACCTCCCCAACCGTGTTCTTCTCTTTTCCTCCATTAAAGCGCCCCTTTAAGCTTTTCTTCTTTCGGGTTTTGCTCGATCCGTCCGTTAGAAATCTAATCTGAAGGTATATTCGCGATCACGGCTTCGAAGGCTCCGTTCTACTGTAAGTTTTTTTTCGATCAGCTATACTTAGATTTTTAAAGTCGTTGGATTTCGATTATTTTTGGATATGTCGTTCTTGAGCTAGCATAGATCGTGTTTTTAAAGAAGGATCAGAAAAAAAATGACGTTCGGATTTGTTATGATTTTATAGGCTAAATTCGAAAATAGGATTTTGAGATTCGTTGGGATTGAGTTGAATTGGATGGATTGTAGTTGTATTGAGTTGTTTTGGTTGAAATTTTGTTGTATATGTTTTTCGGTTGGCCGTTTTATAGCCGTTATGCCGCCGGTTTGAAATTCAGAATTTAGGAGTTTGATTGAGTTTTTGGGTTTGATTTGGTTGGATTGATTGATATTGAATTCTTATGCAGCTCCGTACAGATTTGGTTGAAGATTGTTGAGTTCAGAGTTAACAGAATTCGAAGCGTCTGATCGAGAATTGGTAACAAGTTTACCTTAATCATTGAATTAAGATTGAATGGAATTTTGATTGAAACTTCCTGTTCTTGTATCTTGTCGAGATTGAAGCTGCATCGAATCGAAGAAAAGGTATAAGATGACAACGATCGCTAGGGGATTTAATACTCGAGACTGAGAATTCTTGAGTTTTCTAAAAATCACATACTTTTTTATTTATGCATTCTTGATTTAGAACTGGAGTTGTTAAATGTAATTTTAACTAATGCCTATGTGATTCATATTGCATCTCTAAGATGACATCGATCGCTAGGGGATTTAATACTCGAGACTGAGAATTCATGAGTTTCCCTAAAAATCACATGTTTATTTATGCGTTCTTGATTTAGAATTGGAGTTGTTAAATGAAATTTTAGCAAATGCCTATGTGATTCATATTACATCTATCGTGATGTCAAGGTCGGTTACGAACTTTGATATCGAGTCGGATACGAACTAAAGGAAGTGGATATATCCATACCAAGATCGATTACGAATCTTGATGTCGGGATCGGATACGAATGTCGATGACTGAATCAGTTACAAAACATGCATTGCACTTACTGTATAACTTGAGTTGATATATCTTGATTTGTTAGATGATCTTTATTGCATGTTTATGTCTCTTTTACTAGGAATATTATTCTCACCAAATTTATCCGGTATTTGTCTTGTTTTGTATGTGTGCTTGGAAACCGGTGGGGCAGGTTCAAGTCAGAGGCAACATGATTTGATAGAGTTGGGAATGATAGAAGTGAGGACTTAGTTGTAGAGTCATTTGTATTTTTAACTCGTTGTATCATGTATTTTATTTCAAATTGTAGAACTTAGAGTTGTTGCATATTATACTTTCGAGTATTTGAGCAACTTAGAACTATCATGTACTATTTTTATGTGAGTTGTATGGATTTATGCATGTTGAAATGAATTTTTGGAGTTGGAATTGAGTTTGCATGATCTGCTACTGTCTTATATTTTTTAGAATTTATGCAGGGCACGAACCCCGTGCCTACGTCCATGTTGGGGTCCGTGTACCTTCGCATTCTTGAATGTATTTTTTTTGTTCATGCACGGACCCCAGACATGCATCCGTGCATGAGTCCGTGTGAAATTGGCTCGAGGCAGTAACTTGTAGATTTTGAAATGACGGGCACGGACCCGAGCACGGAGGATGCACGGGGTCCGTGCAGAAAACAAATAGTTGGGGATTTAGTACATTTTTGTGCACGTACCCATGCACGGAGTCCGTGTATTTTTGTAGTTTCCGAACCTTTGGCTACAGGTTAATGCACGGACCCGAGCACGGAGGGTGCACGAGGTTCGTGCATGCTTTTTTTTTTTAAAAAAAAATTCTTTATCTTTTTGTTCGGACTCTTTGTCGATTATTGAATGATTTATTTTGATTAGATGTTTAGAACCAAGGTCCTCACTTTAAGTGGAATCAAAGCGATAAGTTCTTGGACTGAATTTTGAAGTGAGCGGGGTAGATCGAGTTCACTTAAATTGATTTCTCGCATGTGATTGAGTTATTTAATTGATTATTTCCATTCCATGAGAGAATGCTTTATTATTTGAGAATTATTTGAATTACATGATTTTGTGATTTAATTTATAAAGCGTGAACTACTTGAGATACGAAATGTATTTAATTTCCTATTTGAATCCGAATTCCATCAAATTGCATGAGTAAGCAGAACAGAGGTTGTAGAACACCGAATGTTTGAGATTGAGATATTTGTGTCCTAATTCTCTCGAATATGAGATATACTTCCTCGACGAATATTGAACAGGAACAACCAGCAGCGAACCCCGATTGAATAGAATTGCACTGTGACTGAATTGATGGATGTTACTCCGACACCGATGGAAGTGTTACCGATGAGGTTTCAGTCGTTTAACCCACCGACTCTGAAGACTACTTAAAATGCCATTGGGTGCGGAAGCTGGTTAGAGGAAATCGATAAGTTGTTTGATTCTCTGGGTTACACTGATGATCGTTGAATCTGGTTAGTGTTGTATCAACTTCAAGGTATTGAAAAAAGATGGTGGATTTCGAAGAAGAAAGCCTTGGAAAATCAAGGTACGATCATTTCTTGGAGTCTGTTTAAAATCCGAATTTCTTCAACAGATTCCGTTTCATCATTCGACCGGATATAGGGAGTAACTTTATAGTTCACCTACAACCGAGTGGAAAACAATTCAAGAAGTCTGGGAGTAGTTCTTCTAGTTCCTGCTATTCGAAACAGTTTAGCTCAGGAAAGAGTACGGGAACTTCAGGCATGACCTGCATCAATTGTGGAGGTCATCACCTCAGTGAGTTTTGTCATAAAATCTATGGAATCTGCCATATCTGTCACCATCTCGGTCATTTTTCTAGGATGTGTCCTCACGAGGTTCTGAGCGATCTCAGAATGTTCACTAATTTCACACACTGCAACAAAATCATTTGGGAGGTAATCAGAATTTGAATCAATTTCCGAGGCAACATGCCTTAGTCTTTGCTCTTAACGAGGATCTTCAGGCTCAGGCTGCACCTGAAGTTGACATAGCAGGTAACTGTTCGATATTTGATTATTCTACTTTTGTATTGATAGATATGGGTGTCTTTCATTCCTTTTCCATCCAAAAAATTTGTTCGATTCTTTCGTTACCATCTGAGCCATGGCCTGCTGTTGCTATTCTTCGCCTTTTGTGGAGGGATTGTATTCTGTGGGGTTATTTCGGAATTCTGAACTTCGATTTGATAGGAATAAGATTGAACTGGACAGTATGGTACTTAGGTTATTAGATTTTTATTATATTGTCTGTATAGCTGCTTTAACTAAGTACAGGGCAACGGTGAAATGTTTTCAAAAAGTTGTAAGATTCAGATCTGAGAGGTCTAACGCGTAGAAATTGTTCGGCAAGGATTCTAGAATAAAGATTCCTTTTATATCTATATTTCGACGATGACCCAGTTGTTACAGAAATTGCAGGAGAATTCTCGATATTTGAAGTTGATGTCCTGAGATTCAGTCCGAATTTGGTAGATATACCAATGATTATAGAGTTTGCTGATGTTGTTCTGGATGAGATTACAAAATTTCCTCCAATTCGTGAAATTGAAATCAGTATCGATTTTAGAGCAGGATATCACAGTTGAGAATTCGAGGGAAAGATGTAGTAAAGATTGTATTTACAACGAGGTATGGCCGCTTGAATTGATAGTCTTACCGTTTGAATTGAAATTGCTCCTACAGAGTTTATGAATCTTATGAACCGATCTTTCAGAGTATTTGAGAGTTTTTTACAGATTTTGCGAGCCAAGCAGTAGTATTTTAATAACCCAGATTTCATTTAAAGATAATAATATGTTATACATGATTAAGGGTTAGTAATTAACCATTTCGATGGCTTTAATGGGCTTCAGAGTTAAGAATTGGGATTCCAATGTTTGGGCCATTTCGGAACTTCCGAAGAGGACTTTGGACAATCTGAACAGAGCAGTCCGGGGGCTCCGAAGAGGGCATGTTGACTTCAGAGTTAAGGGACGATCGGACGATCCAAAGTGGTGATCGGACGGTCCAAACTCCCTTATGCCAAGAAAGCAGGACTACTCAGCCATGAATTTTGACAAGTGTCGGATATAAGGAACTTCGGACGATCCGAAGTGGCAATCGAACGATCCAAACCCGATGTGTTTCACATGCAAGCTATGAGTTGGATCGAACGATCCGAATCTGAGTTCGAAGGATCCGAACTTGAACGATTTTGGGGTCTATAAATAAGGCTCATTCGAATTCATTTTGAAATACAAATTCCTAGTTTCCTTATTCAGTTATATAGTGTGATATATACACTTGAGGGCCCTATCGGTTATTTTAGAAGTTCTGGAATAACCAAGGTATGGTCATAGTAATCTGGGACTAGCGGCTCCAAAGGGCTTACTACGGACGAAGGTATAGTCCGGTAATCTATTTAAGCTTTGGGAGTATTTATTAGCTTAGTTAAGACTTATAGAACTTGTGTAGTGATACGATGAACTTTTGAATATAGGCTTGGAACCTAGGATCCTACTAGACTTGAACTAGCCTAAAGGTACGTACACATTGACTGAGATTTTCAACGAGTATACATGTTTATGTGTTGCCTTTGTTTGGAATTCTTATATGACATGATATATGATTTACTTCTTTCCCTATTCATATATCATGTGCATATACATGTTGAGCCAATACCTTGTTATACCTATTTATAGAGACGCTCAGATCTATACCTGTTAGTTTGTCGCTGAGAGTACCGCGATGGCGGGGACATTTATGTCTGACTACTCTAGTGTACTAGACGTGTGTGGTTGTACCCAGAGGTTGATCCATGAGGTTACAACACTCATGTGGCGCCTGTACTGAGCATGACTTATCAGATGAACCTTTACCAGTCATCACGGTTGTATGCATCGTATACATATGTTTCCTCATGTTTATGTACTGGGCGTTAGCGCTCACGTCCTAGTTGTTATCTTGGACACCCTATTCCACGGGGTAGGTCGCAGGATGGACGGAGCTGGTGGTTTGAGGCAGGACTAGGGGAGCAAGAGCTGTCAAGGGTTATTATACAACAGGATTTGTTTAGGTGTATAATGTTTTAGACTGTTTTATATTTATCTATTCGATATGGTTGTATCACTACTGTAATAAACCTGGATTTTTTGTACTAATCTTTAATTTTATGGGTTATGTTTCCGCACGTTTTACTCTGTTAAGTTATCATTTATCATTAAGATTAATGCATGCTATAGTTGCCTGTTAGTAGGTGATTCAATGCAGGGTCACTACATTTTTTGTATCAGAGCATGCTTAGATTTTGGAATTAGTACTTGGGATTTAGCATAGTTTTGAGAGATTTTGCGCATTTTGGGATATTAATGTTCAAATCTTTTCAGATATGGCTGATGGGGGTAACGAGATCAATGGTAGTGTTTGTTAGGAAGGTGGTCATCATCGTCACCATCGCCATCATCATGAGGATCGACATCATCATCACGAGGGTAGACGTCGCTACACTATCAATAAATTTATGTAGGTAGGAACGAAACCCATGATGGGAGGCGAGAATCCAGAGGAGGCGAGGAATTGGATGTCCAGAATCGAGAGTGCTTTTCATGCTTTCGAATTTAATGAGGAGCAAAAGATGGAAGTTCTAGAGTTTGTTCTAGATGGACGTGCACGCTTATGGTTTGATGCCAAGGCAGCTCAGGCGCGTACTGAGAGAGGACGGGTGACTTGGGATGATTTTCGATAGCAGTTTCAGAAATTATATTTTCCTCCAGCTGCCCGTCAGGCACGTTCTGTGGAGTTACTTACATTGAGGCAGGGATCTATGACTGTTGATGAGTATCAACAAAGATTCATTGATCTGCTACCTTAAAGTCCTCATATCAATGAGAGTTATTCTTCCAAGTATGATATCTTTCTGCAAGGCTTGAATCAGGATATCTATTCACATGTTGTTGTTTGTGATGATCCGACATCTTATGAGACTCTTGTTAATCGATATCATCAAGTGGAGAACAGCAACAAGCGGGCACAACTGATGATGTCAGGACAGCCTAGTGGATCTCTTGCTCCTAGAGCTCAATCTGTTGTGAAGTCTGGTACTACGTCTTCTTCTACAACTACTTCTTCTGTATCTTGTGATTCACGAGGTATGTTTCGTTTCGGAAAGAAGATGAAGAAAGATGAATTTTGCAGTCACTGTGGTAGGAAGCATTCTGCGGCTTCCTGTCGGAAGGCTTCTGGTGCATGTTAAATTTGCGGTGAGTAGGGACATCTGCGGAGAGATTGTCCTCAGTGTATGGGATCTGCGAGTGGATCGGGATCAGTGATGGGATCTCAGGCTTCTACTCATCCATGTCAGCAGCCAGCACCACCTAGTTCTTTTAGTTTCCGTCCGCACACAGGGGCAGATATTTGCTCCTTCTCTGGAGTAGGATACTAAGGGAAGCGATCGCATGTTATCAGGCACCTTTCTGTTATGTGGTTTTCATGAACTGGTTTTAATTGATACTGGAGCATCGCATTCCTTTATTTCTAGTCGTTTTGTTAAGAGACATAGATTACCTTATGTATCATTAGACTTGGATTTAGTTGTATATACTCTACTGGAGTAGGAGGTAGTAACTAACCGTCTAGTGATGGGTCGCCTTCTAGAATTTGAGGGTTGTGTGTTATCGGCTAATCTGATGATCTTAGCGATGAAATTTTGACTGTATTTTGGGAATAGATATGCTGACTTTGTATCATGCTACTGTGGATTGTTATCAGTGTCTGGTACAGTTTCATCCGGATGAGGGTGATAGATGGTACTTCTATGGTGAGGGAGCACAACCTCCGATGCCACTTGTATCGGCTCTGAAAGCATGTCATGTCATAGAGTCAGGTGGGGAGGGCTACCTCACTTTTGCAGTTGATATGTCCATGAGTAGTCCAGGTATTGATCAGTTACCGGTGGTCAGCGAGTTTCCTATGTATTCCCTGATGAGATTCCTGGTTTTCCTCCGGTTCGAGAAGTTGAATTAGGTACTAGTACTAGGAACAATGCCTATATCCTGAGCACCTTATCGTATGCCACCGTCAGAGATGAGGGAATTGAAACAATATTTGCAGGATCTGATTGATCGTTCGATTATGTCTCCGTGGGGAGCACCTTTTTTGTTCATGAAGAAGAAGGATGAATCGATGCGATTATGTATTGATTAAAGGTAGCTGAATCGTGTCACCATCAAGAATATGTATCCTTTGCCATGAATTGATGATCTATTTGATCAATTACAGGGTACTTCTTTCTAATCCAAGATAAATCTGAGATCTGGATACCACCAGATGCGGGTACGAGACTCAGATATTTTTACGGCTGCTTTTAGGACCAGATACGGGCATTATGAATTTGTGGTGATGCCATTCGGTATGACGAATGGTCCAGCAGTCTTTATGAATCTGATGAATCAGGTATTTCGAGAATATTTGTATAGATTCGTCATCGTCTTCATTGATGATATTCTTGTCTATTATCATAACTAGGATGAGCATGCACAACAACTGAGAATTGTATTGCAGATGTTACGAGATAAGCAGCTATATGCAAAATTGAGCAAGTGCAAATTTTGACTTGATTGGGTAGTGTTTCTCAGTTATGTGATTTCTAGTGAAAGAATATCTGTTGATCCAAGTAAGATAGAGGCAGTGATGAACTGGTCTCGTCAAACGAAAATTGCTGGGATTTGAAGTTTCTTGGGTCTAGCTTGTTATTACCGTCAGTTCTTCGAGAATTTTCCACAGTTGTCCAAGCTTTGACTCAGCTTACACGGAAAGATGTTGCCTTAATATGGTCCTCGGATTGTGAGGAGTCATTTCACGAGCTGCGTAGACGTTTTACTACTGCACCTGTACTAGCTCTACCTTCTGGATCAGGAGGTTATATAGTCTACACTGATTCCTCTGGTCTGGGGCTAGGTCGTGTTTTGACTCAGCATGGACATGTTATTGCCTATTCTTCTCGACATTTGAAGACGCATGAGAAAAATTATCCAGTGCATGATCTCAAGTTAGCCGCCATTGTATTTGCGCTCAATATTTGGAGGCATTATCTTTATGGCAAAAAATTTGAGATATTTACGGATCACAAGAGTCTGAAATATTTATTAACTCAGACAAAGTTGAACATGCGACAGAGACGTTGGATGGATTTACTGAAAGATTATGACTGTGAGATCAAGTATCAACCAGGTTCTGCCAACCTTACTGCTGATAACCTGAGTCGATAGGTGAGACTTTATGCACTTCAGAATAGGGAAATATCTCATATGATTCAGGAATGATGTTCATTGAGTTTCACACTCAAGAACAAGAAAGGACGAAATGGAATTCATTTGTTTTCTATTATATCTGAGCCAGCTTTGTACTCTCGGATCAGAGAAGCTCAAATACCTGATGTTAAGACTCAGCGTTTGGCATGGTCATCCAATGGGGTTAATACATCTGGATTTTATTATCAGACAGATGGTTTATTGTGCTTATCGAATCGGATGGTTGTACTTGATGATACGGAGCTCAGGAATGATATTTTATCTCAAGCTCATAGGAGTCGATTTTCAGTTCATCCTGGAAGCATAAAAATGTATAAGGACTTGCAAACCAAATTCTGGTGGAAAGGGATGAAGCAGAGTGTGCATCAATTTGTTTCTAGATTTCTTGTTTGTCAACACGTCAAGACAGAACACCGACGACCAGGTGGTTTACTGCAGAATCTTGAGATTCCCGAATGGAAGTGGGAGTATGTTGTTGTAACACGTTTTCAGATCAGTCAGATCTGATACCCGGAGCAGCGGAAGTTTAAAATTTGTTTCTTTTCTGATATGGAACGATTCCATGTCATGGGTATCAAATCCTTACGATTAAAATCTACAAGTAAAATAATAATAACAATTAATATTTTACCTCTTCAAGCTATGGCTTGATTAATGGACTCCAACAGATTAAATCTGCTCTTCTTGTAAATCCCAGGAACTGATGACTTGCTCGATCAACTCCTGAATTAGGTCCACGAATAGAAAACATAAACCCTCTGATTGATTGCACTAGAAATCAATCAGATGTTTATCTAAGAGATTTACAGATTTGATATGTCAATTCAGAATGTAATTTTTCAGAAAAATCACAGACCGAATTCTCTCAAAAGGGAGAAGGAATTCAAAAATTCCAACTTAGAATAATATGAGATTTTCGAAAATTGCAAGATAAGCAATGTTGTTTTTTTCGAAAATCCCTATGTGTTATATATATAATTTCTGTACTGGATTAAATTATATGTCTAATAGGACACTAACTTCTTAGGGCCCATTAGTCATAAATTAAGCCCAACAAGCCAAGCCTGTTATTATAAAAATTAATATAAAATTCATCATGACTCCGATTGATAAACTGATTTCACCAATGTGCTCAGAAACCATTTCTTCACCGTTTAAAGTCAAGATAATTTTTTTGAATCCTAATTCAGTGATTTCCAAAAATGTCCATCCCTATGTCATTTTAGGAAATTTCACTCCCTTTACTTAAGAAGTCCAACTTCTCTTTCGCTAAATTCAACTCTTTAAATTTAACTATCTCAACGGAGATTAGTAATCCATTACTTGTGTAACCCTCAATGGTTCAGGGATACAGCTAGCCGTGGGCTCACAACTCCTTGTGACTCGGAACAACAATTTCCGACTTACCCATCGAATCATGTTAAGAGCGCCTAGCAACATCGCCTCATGATTCCCTAGGTATCACTGATAGTGCCTGCAAGAACCAGTAGGTTTTGGTTAGCGTACAGTACGGTCCCTTCAACCATATATCCCGATCAAATCAACAACCATTGGTACATCGAGAGTCGTTCGAGATTCGATAACTATGCAATACATCTTGAAGATCAAATAGTGACATCGCATGTGCTACTAGGAAACCAAGTAACCTAAAGCACATCATGTACTCTGGCCAGAGATTTGTCACACTAATATCTCCTCAGATCGCATAGGATATCCACACTCGCAAGCGTGTGGTGAATCCTTGACAACAAAGCATCGAATCCTATATGTGTCATAACTGTACCCAATCTCGACACCTGATGACCCTCATAGAGTCGGTAAATGAGTCAAAGTACAGTACTAGCATATAGAGTCTCTATGATGTTTCAAGTAGTAGGGACTAATGGTGTACAACCAAAACCGCGGACTTATCCAATCAATTAATGATAACCACTTGGAAAGTCCGGATAGGGTAGTTCGATCATCCATCATATGAATATCCATTTGCATGCTTCGAACATCTCTATGTTCTATACCAATGAAACGTGGTACTTGGCATCGCAAATGCTAGTCTCAATCTCGAGCGATCCTTATCCTTCTTAGCAGACAGCTCAATTGACTAGGAACTGTTTAGAATATATAGTGATTATAAGATGTGTTTCATGATAGTCATTCAATTCTACTATCACATCTTACATGCACTCTAGTATATTCAAGGTCTTTATCTAAACATCGTATAGTACGTCACAACATAATAATATGATAAAAGATAAAGTAAATGCCAATATAAAAGTGTAAATTATATTAAACAAAGATTGTTTACACATAGAGTCACAAAAGCCCTTAGCCACAAGTTGGCTAACCGGGCACCCACTCTTTCAATCTCCCACTTGCCCTAAAGCCAACTAGTCATACTACATAGTCCCATTGCTTCGCGATGTTTGTCAAATAATGGTCCTGGCAAGGGCTTAGTAAATGGATTAGCGATATTGTCTACAGAGGCCACTCTCTTGACAGTGATGTCTTCTCTTTCCACGATCTCCCAGATGATGTGGTATTTTCTCAGTATGTGTTTGGATCTTTGATGAGACCTTGGTTCCTTTGCCTGAGCAAAGGCACCAGTGTTGTCATAGTACACCAGGACTGGACCAACAGCTTCAGGAATGACCCCCAACTCTTGGATGAAATTCCTCATCCAAACGACCTCTTTAGCAGATGCTGATGCTGCAATGTATTCTGGCTCAGTGGTGGAATCCGCTGTGGTGTCCTGCTTGGAAATTTTCCAAGAGACAGCACCGCCATTGAGCATGAATACAAATCTAGAGGTTGATTTTGAGTCATCCACGTCGCTTTGGAAGCTAGAGACGGTATAGCCTTCCAATTTCAATTCTCTTCCCCCATAAAACATGAATACATTCTTAGTCCTTCTTAAGTACTTAAGAATATCATTCACAGCTTTCCAATGCATTTGACCGGGATTGGCTTGATATCTGCTCGTGACACTCAGAGCATAGGCCACATCCGGTCTGGTAGATATCATCCCGTGCATGATACTCTCTATGGCTGATGCATATGGTATGTGTGTCATTTTCTCTATCTCTTCGTCAGTCTTGGGAGACATAGACTTGGATAGAGAAACTCCATGGCACATAGGTAGATGTCCTCTCTTGGACTCATCCATAGAAAACCTTTTCAATATGGTGTCGATGTAGGTTGCTTGAGTGAGTCCTATCATTTTCTTAGATCTATCTCTATAGATCTGTATTCCTAGAATATAGGACACCTCACCCAAGTCCTTCATCGAGAATCTACCTAGAATATAGGAGGCCTCACCAAAGTCCTTTATTGTTTCATCAAATTTTTAGTTCCAACTTCTTGATGCCTGTTTGAGACCATAAATTGATCTCTGAAGCTTGCATACCTTATGCTCTCTTCCCATGGATGTGAATCCCTCGGGCTGCGTCATATAGATCTCTTCCTTAATGTTTCCATTAAGAAATGCAGTCTTCACATCCATTTTCCATATCTCATTGTCATATGGCAATAAGGATTCTTATGGATTTGAACATTGCGACTGGTGAAAAAGTTTCATCATAGTCAACACCTTTTCTTTGAGTATAACCTTTTGCAACCAATCGTGCCTTGTAGGTCAGTACCTTACCATCAGGCCCAAGTTTTCTCTTGTAGATCCATTTACACCCTATTGGAACAATTCCATCGGAAGGATCTACTAAAGACCAAACTTGGTTTGTATGCATCAAGTCTGTTTTCGACTGCATAGCTTCAAGCCATAAGTTCGAATCAGCATCAAAAATTGCTTCATTGAAGTTTCTTGGATCACATCCAATTTCGAGTTCACTTTGATCCCCTTCAAGAAGCAGACCATGTCGAATAAGAGGTCTAGAAGTCCTCTCGGATCTTCTAGGAAGAGGCGTGTCAATTATTGGTTCCAGAGGTGCACGATCGTTATTTTGTATCTCGGGTTCTTCTCGTATTTCTTCGAGTTCCATCATAGTGCCTTTCTTATCAAGTAAGAATTCCTTCTCCATTAAGGTGGAATTCCTCGAAACAAACACTTTTGTTTCAGTAGGATGATATAAATAATATCCGATTGAATTCTTCGGATATCCTACAAAATAACATTAGGTGGATTGACTATCCAACTTATCTCCCACTGTCTGCTTCACGTAAGCAGGACATCCCCAAATTCTTAAGTACAAATACTTAGTAGCTTTGCCATTCCATAATTCATATGGATTTTTGTTCACTGCTTTAGTGTGGACATTGTTTAAGAACAATACCGTCGTTTCAAGGGCATAGCCCCAAAACGAAGGTGGGAGCTCAGTGAAGCTCATCATAGATTGAACCATGTCCAACGAAGTTCGATTGCGATGCTCCGAAACACCATTTAGCTGAGGTGTCATAGGAGGAGTCCACTGAGAGAGGATCCCATTCTCTTTTAGATAGTCCAAAAACTCGGTACTTAAGTATTCTCCACCTCGATCCGATCGAAGTGCTTTAATACTCTTACCTTGTTTGTTTTCTACTTCAGCCTTGAATTCTTTGAACTTTTCAAATGATTTAGACTTATATTTCATCAAATATAAATACTCGTACCTAGAATAATCATCAGTAAAGGTAATGAAGTAGGTGTGATCATATTTAGTACCAATACTAAATGAGCCGCAAAAATCTGTATAGATTAAATCCAACAGATTTTGACTACGCTCAGGTTTTCTTTTGAAAGGAGATTTAGTCATTTTTCCTTTTAGGAATGACTCACAAGTTGGTATGTAGTAGCCCGTAACCAAAATCAGTAATTAAGAAATTAATCATAATTATTTGGGTAGAGTTCGGAAGCTCCGAAGGTGAGTTCGGAAGCTCCGAACAGGATCGAAAGCTTCGAACAGGATCGGAAGCTCCGATGGTATTACGTCAGGCATGATGTGTGGCAGGATCGGAAGCTCCGATCACCCCTATCCGAAGTCAACAAGTGATATTTTGACACGTGGCAGATCAGGATCTTTGGAAGCTTCGTTGTCAGGATCGGACGTTCCGATCGAGGTTCGAACGTTCCGATCGAGGATCGGAGGCTCCGATCATTGTCTATAAATAGAAGGCCGAGAATTCATTTTCAATTGCTAATTCCGGATTTCCTCTCTACTCTAGTCGTATTCGAGTTGTTCTAGCCTTCCTAGGCTTGACCCGGGAGTCTTCGAGACGTTTGATAGTCGTAGCGGAGTTGTGCCCAAGTTCTGGAGGCATCGACATCAAAGGGCTAACGACGGACGAAGGTAAAGCTTTTGCTTCCTATAAATATTTAGGAGTATGCAATAGCTTAGTTAAGGCTTTTAGAGCACTTTAATGATAGTAGTATCATTTGCCAGTGTAGAGTAGACTATAGGCGTGGATCTAGAGTTGGTAGAGCTTGCACTGATTTGAGGTATGAAAGTACTGTTCGAGATATCCTGACTGAGTATGCATATATTATGTGACTGTATGGTTTATATGTCATTGATTTATGTTGCATTCATTTGCATACTGAGCTATCTCCTTCGAGATGTCTGTTAGTCGGGTTTTTCCCTATCCTGTTAGTGGTTGGACTTCCATCAATTTGGGTCCGGCATATCCACTGGTATTATGGTATGGGAGCCACCTCCTGAAGCGACGGCACATCGTGCTACATACCAGGGCCCGGTCAGTCTATGTTATCTGATCCTTGACCTCGAGTTTATAGGAAGTTCACTTTGCATGCATGTATACTCATACTCTCGTGCTGAGCGTTTTATGCTCACATCTCGTACTCTGTGGGAGTTGGGGTGATGCCGACCAGGATCCTTGTTGGGAACGCCGCCATTGTCATCGAGATGAGGACCGTTTCAGTATACGTCGATTCTTACAGATAGGGCCTAAGCCCTTGGTTGGGGGTGAGTCTCCGGAGGATGCGGAGAACTGGTTAGACCGCATGGAGATGACTTTTCAGACTTTCCAATGCACCGAGGAGCAGAAGATGGAGACCCTGGGTTATCTTCTGGATGGACATGCGCGCAGGTGGTGGAGGTTTACTTCTGCATCTTTTGTTGTGGCGAGAGGAGTGGCCACCTAGGCCGTGTAAGAGTGGGTGCCCAGTGAGCCAACTGTGTGGCTATGGGCTTTGATGACTCTTTGTATAAACAATCTTTTGTTTAATATTATTTACACTTTTATGGCAATGACTTTATATTACTTCATATTGTTATATTGTGATATACTATTGTTGTTTTGATAAAGACCTTGAATATACTATAGTGTATGTAAGATGTGGTAGAATATGGAGATGTCTATCATGAAATACATCTTATAGTCACTGTATATTCTAAAAACCGTTCCTAGTCGATTGAGCCGTCCGATAATAAGGATAAGGATCGCTCGAGTTTGAGACTAGCATTTGCGATGCGGAGTACCACGTTTCATTGGTAGGGAACATGGAGATGTTCGAAGCATGCAAATGGATATTCATAGGATGAATAATCGAACTACCCTATCCGGACTTTCCAAGTGGTTATCACTTATCGAGTGGATAAAGTCCGCGGTTTTGGTTGTACACCATTAGTCCTTACGACTTGAAACATCATGGAGACTCTATATGCTAGTGCTGTGCTTTGACTCGTTTACCGACTCTATGGGGGTCATCAGGTGTCGAGATTGGGTACAGTTACGACACATATAGGAGTCAATGCATTGTTGTCAAGGATTCACCACATACTTGCGAGTGTGGATATCCTATGCGATCTGAGGAGATATTAGTGTGACAAATCTCTGGCCAGAGTACTTGATGTGATTTAAGAAATGGTTTCTTAGTAGCACATGCGATGTCACTAATTTGATCTTCAAGATGTATTGCATAGTTATCGAATCTTGAGCGACTCTCGATATACCAATGGTTGTTGATTCGATCGGGATATATGGATGAAGGGACCGTACTGTACGCTAACCAAAATCTACTGGTTCTTGTAGGCACTATCAGTGATACCTAGGGAATCATGGGGCGATGTTGCTAGGCGCTTTACCTTGATTCGTTGGGCAAGTCGGAAAGTGTTGTTCCGAGTCACAAGGAGTTGTGAGCCCACGGCTAGCTGTATCCCTGAACCATTGAGGGTCACACAGTGTAATGGAGTTTTAATCCCCGTTGAGATAGTTAAATTTAAAGAGTTAAATTTAATGAACTAAGGAGTTGGACTTCTTAAATAAGAGTAAGGGAGTAGGATTTCCTAAAATGACATAGGGATGGACATTTTTGGAAACCACTGAATTCGGATTCAGGAAAATTTATTTTGACTTTAAAATGTGCAGAAATGGTTTCTGTGCACATTGGTGAAATTGGTTCATCAATCAGAGTCACGATGAATTTTATATTAATTTCTGAACGTGCGGGCATTGCTTGTCGGGCCCTAACTTATGATTAATGGGCCCTAAGGTGTTAGTGGCCTGCATTATAAATAAGTTATTGCAGTACAGAAATTACACACAACAGGTCATTATTGAGAGACAGGATTTTCGAAAATAAACCCTAGCCTCCTCTCAAGTTTTCGGCCGCCCCCCTTTAACTCTGTCAGAGAAAATTCCGGTCTGTGATTTTTGAATTGCAGTCAGGAATAACGAATCAGATTCGTTTAATCTCTTCGCAGAAAAACTTCTGATAGATTTTCTAGTGCAATCTATCAGAGGGATTTAAACCCCATTCGTGGACCTGATTGAAGGAGTTCATCAGTTCCTGGGAGATACAAGAAGCGCAGAGAAATCTGTGTGGTGTCCATTAATCTCGCTTCGAGATTGGAGGTAAAATTTAATTAATTGTTATTTGAATTTTACACACACAATAATTTAATAGTTGAATGGTTGATACCCACACCATGGAATTGTTCCATGATAAAAAATTTTTTAAACTTCCGCTGCACCGGGTATCAATCGTGATTGATCTGACCGCCAGTTTTACAATAGTGGTATCAGAGCCAGGTTGCTCAGATCAAACGATTAAATTAATCGATTGTACAAAATTTTTGAATCTCGGTTTTTGGAAAACAAAATAAATATTTTTAAATAAAATTTTTTTTTTTTCCGGGGCAAAACCCGGGCAGCGATTGGATCGCTGCCCGGTGGGGCAGCAATTGTTGCTGCCCCGGGCGGCGCACGGCGCCGCCCAAAGGGGGCGCATGGCGCCGCCCAGGGCGGCGCACGGCGCCACCCAGCGGCGGCGCCAGGCGCCGCCAGGGCAGCAATTGTTGCTGCCCTAAGGGGGCAGCCGGGCTGCCCCCGGCCCGCGCCCCGGGTGCGGGCCGGCCGGGAGTGTCCCGGGCGGCCCGCGGGAAAAATATTATTTTTATTAAAAATTAGTTTTAATATGTTAAAATTTTATTTTTGGTCGGTCAAAAATTGTTTTTGATTGGTTCACGAGATTTCGGATCGAATTGTTCGAGTCCGTAAATTTTAAAATTGATTTTGGATAAATTTGAATTTTTGGAAAATTTTAATGTTTTATCCGTAAATTGAATTTTGAAATCAATTATTTTGGTACAATTGATGATAAGATATGATCTTATGATATATTGAGTAAAATATGATTTTATTTGTAAAATTGGATTTTATAGATAAAATATGATTTTATTTGATATAGAGATAAAATATGATTTTATATGTGAAATGAGATTTTATATATAAAATATGATTTTATCTTGTTTAAATTTGAATTGCCACTGCATGTTATCCAATAAATTAATTTTGAATTAAATGTTATTGGATAAGGATGATCGATTGCCATGACCAATTTTGTAGGTGTATGTTAGGAATTTACATTTTGTTTTTATTGTTGTTGGTTTTATTAATGGGCCTGGTTTATGGCCCGATATGAATGTCATATGTAATAAAAGTGGGCTTGGTTTATAGCCCGTTCCCACCCCTAAAAATGTATCCCTACTTGTCATTGTTATTTATTGTAAATACATTAGATTTAGTGGGAGATCAAGATTTGAAGACGGTGGGCCCAGCAGACAATAAAGACTGAAGAAATATAAATTGGAAGCACATGTAATAGGATTGCATTGCATACTGCATATTACCTAGGATTGGACTAAGACCCGTGATTGGCAACCACGGGTCAATTAGAAATGGAATCGATCATCCTATATAATATTTGATATTATGATTGTATGCATGTTTAGACATAAATTGCGTGAATCCGGCAAGCATGCAATAAAATGAATATGATGAGACAAATATTTTTATAATTAAAAATCCCTCATTTTAAATATGATTTAAAATTTATATCAAGATAAATAAAGAAAATTTAAATTTGTTTAAATGTTCCCACCTTCCATCAACGGTCAATGTATGTGATGCTACCCGCGGATACGGTCCGGCTCATATTATTGGGGGGGCCCGTCCGTCGGAAAGCTGTACATTGGATCGACAAATGTTGTAAGTTGGGTGGAACTCCCATGGGATCGGCTCATATTATTGGGGGATCCACATGGCGACCGTCCATCACAACTTAATATTGATGGGTCATCTTGACATGTCACTTTAAACGGCGTCATATTATTGGGCCCTTATTGGACATGAGGTAAACACATGGGGGTTGCTTTGGAAGCAATTGGGCTCTACCTTTTGAGAATTATGGTTGGCTGATATTATTCGGGACCATAAGTTTGTCAATTGGACTCCATGTTCTCACTAAGGAAAAAGTTTCCCGTTTTCACTAGAGGGTGGTGAAATCGTTAAAATAGTGGGAGTGAGATTCATAAAATTAAATTCGCCTATTTTATGTCTTAGTAAATTGTTAAACAATCATTGATATATGTCTGTTTTTCTTTTCAGTATTTCATACAATGAATTCGCGAAATCCATTATTCTCGATCCTCGAACAAAACAAGTTGACTGGCGCCAACTATACGGAATGGTTCCGGAAGTTGAAGATTGTCTTAACTTCGGAGAAAATGCTCTACGTGTTAGAGAAAGCACCTCCGAAGGAAGCACCAGCTGACATAAGTCCGGAGGAATTGGCCAAACTTGATGCATGGTGTGACCATGACATCAAGATCAAATGCTATATGCAAGCCTCGATGTCTGATGAACTCCAGAGGCGATTTGAGGACACGGTGAATGCTGCTGAAATTCACACGCAACTCAAGGAACTTTTTGGGGCTCAGTCGAGGGCTGAAAGGTTCGCTACTGTTAAGGAGTTGATGACGTGCCGCATGCGTGAAGGGACTTCGGTCCGTGATCATGGGGTACGAGTGATTTGGCTCATACAGAAGTTGGCGACCCTAGATTTGGTGTTGGAGCATGAACTCAATGTGGATTTATTGCTTCTGTCTCTTCCTTCTTCATTTGATGGATTTGTGATAAATTTTAATATGAACAAGATAGAGGCCACCCTTGAAGAGATGGTCAATATGCTCGTTACATATGAATCCACACTTAAGAAGGATAAGCCAGCTTTCTTGGTGGGCTCCTCATCTTCTGCGAAGAAGGGGCCAAGTATGAAGGGCAAGAAACGTTCTACCCCACCCAAGAAAGTCGAGCCCGAGAAGAAGCAAAAGACAAAGGCTTCAAACAATGGAAAATCCAAGGATGTTTGCCATTACTGCAAGAAGCCGGGTCATTGGAAGCGCAACTGCAAGGAATATCTTGAGCAGTTGGGAACTGCAAAGGGTATGTTCTATATTGAAATAAACATGTCACTTAATACAACTTCTTGGGTATTGGATACCGGATGTGGATCTCACATTTGCAATGATTTGCAGGTGATGACAAGAAGTCGCAGGCTTAGAATGGGTGAGACCCAGCTGAGGCTCGGGAATGGTTCCAGAGTTGAAGCTACGGCCATTGGAGATGTTTGTTTGACTTTGCAGAACGGTTTTAAATTATTGTTAAGAGATGTTTTATTTGTGCCAGATTTAATTAAAAACATTATTTCTATTTCTATGCTTGATAGAGATGGTTATTCTTGCAATTTTGTGAATGGGATTTGCAATATTTACAAGAATGAATGTTTAATTGGAAATGGACAACTTGAAAACGATCTATACAACTTAAAACTAAAAGACGTTCCAGTGAATTATGTTGATAAACCGGCGACACAAAACAAAAGGAAAATCGATAGTCAAAACCCGGCAAACCTTTGGCATGCTAGGCTAGGTCATATTTCCTCAAGGAGGATGAACAAGCTAGTGGGAGAGGGCATGTTTGATATGTCTGATATTAATTCTCTACCTACTTGTGAATCCTGCCTAAAAGGAAAAATGACTAAATCTCCTTTTAAGGGGAAACCTGAGCGTAGTCAGAATCTGTTGGATTTGATCCACACAGATGTTTGTGGTCCATTTAGAGTAGGGACTCAACATGGCCACACCTACTTCATTACCTTTACTGATGATTATTCAAGGTATGGGTATTTATATTTAATGAAATATAAGTCTGAAGCATTTGAAAGTTCAAAGAATTCAAGGCTGAAGTAGAAAACAAGCTAGGTAAAAGTATTAAAGCACTTCGATCGGATCGAGGTGGAGAATACTTGAGTACCGAGTTTTTGGACTATCTGAAAGAGAATGGGATTCTCTCTCAGTGGACTCCTCCTATGACACCACAGCTTAATGGTGTATCGGAGCGTCGTAATCGAACTTTGTTGGACATGGTTCGATCTATGATGAGCTTCACTGAGCTTCCACCTTCATTTTGGGGCTATGCGCTTGAAACGGCGGTATTGTTGTTGAACAACGTCCACACTAAAGCAGTGGACAAAACACCATACGAGTTATGGAATGGAAAAGCTCCTAAGTATTCGTACTTGAGGATTTGGGGATGTCCTGCTTACGTGAAGCGGACAGTGGGAGATAAGTTGGATAGTCGATCCAGCTTATGTTATTTTGTAGGGTATCCGAAGAATTCAATCGGATATTATTTCTATTATCCTGCTGAAACAAAGATGTTTGTTTCTAGGAATGCCACCTTCTTGGAGAAGGAATTCTTATTGGATAAGAAAGGCGAGATGTTGGAACTCGAAGAAGTTCGAGAAGAACCCGAAATACAAAATAACGATCCTACACCTCAGGAACCATTGCTGGACACGCCTGCACCTAGAAGATCCGAAAGGACTTCTAGACCTCCAGTTCGATATGGTCTTCTTCTTGAAGGGGATCAAGATGAACCCGACATTGGATGTGATCCAAGAAACTTCAAGGAAGCAATTTCTGATGCGGATTCGAATTTATGGCTTGAAGCTATGCAGTCAGAATTGGATTCGATGCATACAAACCAAGTTTGGTCTTTAGTAGATCCTCCCGATGGAATTGTTCCGATAGGGTGTAAATGGATCTACAAAAGAAAGCTTGGGCCTGATGGTAAGGTATTGACCTACAAGGCGCGATTGGTGGCTAAAGGTTATACTCAAAGGCAAGGAGTTGACTATGACGAAACCTTTTCACCAGTTGCAATGTTCAAGTCCATAAGAATCCTAATTGCCATAGCTGCATGGTATGACTATGAGATATGGCAAATGGATGTGAAGACTGCTTTTCTTAATGGAGACATGAAGGAGGAAATCTATATGAAGCAGCCTGAGGGGTACACATCCATGGGAAGCGAGCATAAGGTATGCAAGCTTCAGAGATCAATTTATGGTCTAAAACAAGCATCAAGAAGTTGGAACCAGAAATTTGATGAAACAATAAAAGATTTTGGTTTCATCAAGAACCCGGAGGAACCTTGCGTGTACAAGAAAGTAGTTAAGGATGCGGTGACATTCTTAGTACTTTATGTTGATGACATCCTACTCATTGGGAATGATGTAGGGATGTTGCAGTCAACAAAGATATGGTTATCAGGTAGATTTTCGATGAAGGATTTGGGAGAGGCATCCTACATTCTTGGGATACAGATCTATAGAGATAGGTCTAAGAGAATGATAGGACTCACTCAATCAACCTACATCGATACCATATTGAAACGGTTTTCAATGGATGGGTCCAAAAGAGGACATCTACCCATGTGTCATGGAGTTTCTCTATCCAAGTCTATGTGTCCCAAGACTGATGAAGAGATAGAGAATATGACACATGTACCATATGCGTCAGCTATAGGTAGTATCATGTATGGGATGATATCTACCAGACCGGATGTAGCATTTGCTCTGAGTGTCACGAGCAGATATCAGTCTAATCCTGGTCAAATGCATTGGAAAGCCGTGAAGGACATTCTTAAGTACTTGCGAAGGACTAAGAATATGTTCATGGTTTATGGAGGACGAGAACTCAAATTGGAAGGCTATACCGACTCTAGCTTCCAAAGTGATGTGGATGACTCGAAGTCAACCTCTGGATTTGTGTTCATGCTCAATGGCGGTGCTGTCTCTTGGAAGAGTTCCAAGCAGGACACCACAGCGGATTCCACCACTGAGGCTGAATACATTGCAGCATCAGCTGCTGCTAAAGAGGCCGTTTGGATGAGGAAGTTCGTCCAAGAGTTGGGCGTCATTCCTGAATTTGTTGGTCCAGTCCCGGTGTACTGTGACAACACGGGTGCCGTTTCTCAAGCAAAGGAACCAAGGTCTCATAAAAGATCCAAACACGTACTGAGGAAATACCACATAATCCGGGAGATTGTGGAAAGAGGAGACATCATTGTCGAACGAGTGGCCTCTGCAGACAATATCGCTGATCCGCTTACTAAGCCCTTGCCAGGACCATTGTTTGACAAACATCGCGAAGCAATGGGTCTACGTAGTATGACTAGTTGGCTATAGGGCAAGTGGGAGATTGTAAGAGTGGGTGCCCAGTGAGCCAACTGTGTGGCTATGGGCTTTGATGACTCTTTGTATAAACAATCTTTTGTTTAATATTATTTACACTTTTATGGCAATGACTTTATATTACTTCATATTGTTATATTGTGATATACTATTGTTGTTTTGATAAAGACCTTGAATATACTATAGTGTATGTAAGATGTGGTAGAACATGGAGATGTCTATCATGAAATACATCTTATAGTCACTGTATATTCTAAAAACCGTTCCTAGTCGATTGAGCCGTCCGATAATAAGGATAAGGATCGCTCGAGTTTGAGACTAGCATTTGCGATGCGGAGTACCACGTTTCATTGGTAGGGAACATGGAGATGTTCGAAGCATGCAAATGGATATTCATAGGATGAATAATCGAACTACCCTATCCGGACTTTCCAAGTGGTTATCACTTATCGAGTGGATAAAGTCCGCGGTTTTGGTTGTACACCATTAGTCCTTACGACTTGAAACATCATGGAGACTCTATATGCTAGTGCTGTGCTTTGACTCGTTTACCGACTCTATGGGGGTCATCAGGTGTCGAGATTGGGTACAGTTACGACACATATAGGAGTCAATGCATTGTTGTCAAGGATTCACCACATACTTGCGAGTGTGGATATCCTATGCGATCTGAGGAGATATTAGTGTGACAAATCTCTGGCCAGAGTACTTGATGTGATTTAAGAAATGGTTTCTTAGTAGCACATGCGATGTCACTAATTTGATCTTCAAGATGTATTGCATAGTTATCGAATCTTGAGCGACTCTCGATATACCAATGGTTGTTGATTCGATCGGGATATATGGATGAAGGGACCGTACTGTACGCTAACCAAAATCTACTGGTTCTTGTAGGCACTATCAGTGATACCTAGGGAATCATGGGGCGATGTTGCTAGGCGCTTTACCTTGATTCGTTGGGCAAGTCGGAAAGTGTTGTTCCGAGTCACAAGGAGTTGTGAGCCCACGGCTAGCTGTATCCCTGAACCATTGAGGGTCACACAGTGTAATGGAGTTTTAATCCCCGTTGAGATAGTTAAATTTAAAGAGTTAAATTTAATGAACTAAGGAGTTGGACTTCTTAAATAAGAGTAAGGGAGTAGGATTTCCTAAAATGACATAGGGATGGACATTTTTGGAAACCACTGAATTCGGATTCAGGAAAATTTATTTTGACTTTAAAATGTGCAGAAATGGTTTCTGTGCACATTGGTGAAATTGGTTCATCAATCAGAGTCACGATGAATTTTATATTAATTTCTGAACGTGCGGGCTTTGCTTGTCGGGCCCTAACTTATGATTAATGGGCCCTAAGGTGTTAGTGGCCTGCATTATAAATAAGTTATTGCAGTACAGAAATTACACACAACAGGTCATTATTGAGAGACAGGATTTTTCGAAAATAAAACCCTAGCCTCCTCTCAAGTTTTCGGCCGCCCCCCTTTAACTCTGTCAGAGAAAATTCCGGTCTGTGATTTTTGAATTGCAGTCAGGAATAACGAATCAGATTCGTTTAATCTCTTCGCAGAAAAACTTCTGATAGATTTTCTAGTGCAATCTATCAGAGGGATTTAAACCCCATTCGTGGACCTGATTGAAGGAGTTCATCAGTTCCTGGGAGATACAAGAAGCGCAGAGAAATCTGTGTGGTGTCCATTAATCTCGCTTCGAGATTGGAGGTAAAATTTAATTAATTGTTATTTGAATTTTACACACACAATAATTTAATCGTTGAATGGTTGATACCCACACCATGGAATTGTTCCATGATAAAAATTTTTTTAAACTTCCGCTGCACCGGGTATCAATCGTGATTGATCTGACCGCCAGTTTTACAATAGGCCGAGTTCCACACAGCTTTTCAGAAGCTGTATTTTCCTCCTGCACTCCGTCAGTCGAAGGCAGGCAAGCTACTGAGTCTGCGACAGGGAGCCATGTCTATTGATGAGTATCAGCAGAAGTTCTTTGATCTGCTATCCTATTGCCCCGAGATTGCTGACAGCTCTAGGATGAAGTATAATCTGTTCCTTCAGGGCCTTAACCTTGAGATCCATGACCGTGTGGCGGTTGGCGACGACATGTCCTACGAGGGTTTGGTGAGCCTTTGTCACCAGGAGGAGGATAGCATTCGGCGGAACAGGTCTTTCTCTCAGTCGATGTAGTGACCCTGCATGGAATCACCTACTAACTGGCAACTAATAACATGCATTAAACTTAATACAGCAAAATACTTAACAGAGTAAAAACGTGCGGAAACTTAACCATAATTTACATATCAGCTTAGTAATATAATTCAGGCTTAATACTGTAATGATACAACCAAATCGAAATCTTAAACAGTAAACATTATACAGCTATATCGAATCCTGCTGTATAATAAAATCCTCAAGGCTCCTGCTCCCTAGTCCTGCCTTGAACTACCAGCTCCGTCCATCCTGCGACCTGCCCCATGGAATAGGGTGTCCAAGATAACAACTAGGACGTGAGCGCTACGCCCAGTACATAGACATGAGTAAACATATGTATATAATGCATGCAACATGATGACTTGTAAAAGATCATCTGAAAAGTCATGCTCAGAACCGGTGCCATATGAGTGCTGCCACCGCACGGATCAACCTCTGGGTGCAACCACACTCGTCCAGTACACCAGAGTAGACAGACATAAATGCCCCCGCCGTCGCGGTACTCTCAGTGACAGACTATCGAATATAGAGCTGAGCGGCTCTATAATCAGGTATAACAAGGTATAGGCTCAACGTGTATATGCACATGACATATGAGTATAGAAGACGGTAAAGCATACATCATGCCATATAATAATGCCAAATAAATGCAACATATAAACATGTATACTCGCTGGCAATCTCAGTCAATGTGTACGTACCTCTAGGCTAGTTCAAGTATAATAGGATCCTAGGTTCCAAGCCTATATTCAAAAGTTCACCGTATCACTACATAAATTTTATAAGCCTTAACTAAGCTAATAAGTACTCCCAAAACTTAAATAGATTCCCGGACCATACCTTCGTCCGTAGTTAGCCCTTTGGAGTCGCTAGTCCCGGATGACTATAACCACCCCTTGGTTATTCCAGAACCTCTATTATAACCGATAGGGCCCTCAAGTGTATAACTCACACTATATAACTGAAGAAAGAAACTCGGGAATTCGTAATTGAAAATGAACTCTGAACGGCCCTATTTATAGCCAAATTTCTCGGCCAGGATCGGAACTTCCGATTTCGGGATCGGAGCTTCCAATCCAGCTCATTGCGTGCATGTCTGCCACGCCAGGATTGGAACTTCCGATCTACGATCGGAGCTTCCGATCTGCTCTATGACCGACACTTGTCAAAACTCGCGACTGAGTCATCGATCATTTCTGACAGCTGGGGATCGGAACTTCCGTTCCAGGATCGGAGCTTCCGTTCCGATCGGAGCTTACTATCCGGGATCGGAGCTTACTATCCGGGATCGGAACTTACTATCCGGCCCAAAATGAAAAAGCCCAAATTTTACTTCTGAAGTCCAATAACACTCCGAAATTGGTTAAATACCAATCCTTAATCATGTTTAACATATTATCATCTTAAAATGGTATCTGGGTTACTACATTCTCCCCACCTTTAGATATTTCGTCCGCGAAATAACATCTAAAGATAAATCAAGATAACAATATGAAACATTAAACCATGTCTTATTACAACAACGGTAATTACATCTTATATGGTAATCAAAAATACAAAGCAAACAACTCAGGATATTCTGCTCGCACACGACTCTCAGTTTCCCAAGTTGCTTCTTCAACGCCTCGGCGCTGCCACTGTACCATCACAAGTGGTATAGTCTTGTTCCGAAGAACTTTCTCCTTCCTGTCTAGGATACAGATTGGTCGTTCAACAAAAGACAGATCTGGCTCTAGCTGAATATCAGTAGACTGAATCATATGAGATTCATCAGCTATGTACTGTCGAAGCAATGACACATGAAAAACATTGTGTATACTGGAAAGAGATGGCGGTAAAGCCAAACGATAAGCAACATCTCCGATCTTCTCCAGTATCTGGAAAGGCCCAATGTAATGAGGAGACAACTTGCCTTTCACACCGAATCTCATCACCTTCCTGAAAGGTGATACTCGCAGAAAAACATATTCACCAGGCTCAAACTGAAGTGTCCTGCGGCGAATATTCGCATAACTGGCTTGTCTATCTTGAGCAACTTTGATCCTATGCTTGATCAAATCTACCTTGTCTACAATCTGCTGTACCAATTCAGGACCTTCGACTTGCCGTTCCCCGACTTCATCCCAGAATAACGGAGTACGACACCGTCGACCATACAATGCCTCGAATGGTGACATATCAATACTACGATGATAACTGTTATTGTAGGCAAATTCAATCAAAGGTAACTAATCCTGCCAAGATAATCCAAAATCCATGACAGAAGAACGTAGCATATCCTCCAGCGTACGAATAGTGCGCTCTGACTGCCCGTCAGTCTCCGGATGATACGCCGTGCTCAAACTCAGAGTGGTACCCAACGCTTGCTGAAAACTACCCCAAAAACGTGAAGTAAATCGCGGATCTCTATCACTGACAATACTCACTGGAATCCCATGTAATCGCACAATCTCCTGGATATATAAGCGTGCCATGCGATCATAAGAATACTCCCGGTTATAAGGAATGAAATGTGCTGATTTTGTCAAACGGTCAACGACAACCCAGATAGCATCACACTGACGTGAAGTCATAGGCAAGTGGGTAACAAAATCCATAGTCACGTGCTCCCACTTCCATTCGGGAATCTCAATATTCTGCAGTAATCCACCTGGTCGTCGATGTTCAGCCTTGACCTGTTGACAAACCAAACATCTCGAAACAAATTGATACACACTTCGCTTCATCCCCTTCCACCAAAATCTAGTTCGCAAGTCCTTATACATTTTCATACTTCCAGGATGAACTGATAATCGACTCCTGTGAGCTTGAGATAGAATATCATTCCTGAGCTCCGCAACATTAGGTACAACCACTCTATTGGATAGACACAATAAACCATCTGCCTGAAAATGGAATCCAGATGTATTAACTCCATTGGATAGACGTGCCAATCGCTGAGTCTTAACATCAGATATCTGAGCATCTCTGATCCGAGAATACAATGCTGGCTCAGATAGAATAGTATACAAACGAATCCCATTCCTCCCTTTCTTGTGCTTGAGCGTAAAACTCAATAAACAGCACTCTTGAATCATATGAGATATTTCATTAGTCTGAAGTGCAGACAGTCTCACCTGCCGACTCAAGGCATCAGCAGTAAGATTAGCAGAACCTGGATGATATTTGATTTCACAATCATAATCCTTCAGAAGATCCATCCAGCGTCTTTGTCGCATATTAGACTCTGCCTGAGTGAATAAATACTTCAAACTCTTGTGATCCGTAAATATCTCAAATTTCTCGCCATAAAGATAATGTCTCCAAATCTTGAGCGCAAATACAATGGCGGCTAACTCGAGATCATGCACTGGATAATTACTCTCATGTGACTTCAACTGTCGAGAAGCATAGACAATAACATGTCCATGCTGTGTCAAAACACATCCTAACCCCTGACCAGAGGCATCAGTATAGACAACATAACCTCCTGATCCAGAAGGTAGAGCTAACACAGGTGCAGTAGTAAGACGTCTACGCAGCTCGTGAAATGACTCCTCACAATCCGAGGACCAAATGAAGGCAACATCTTTCCGTGTAAGCTGAGTCAAAGGCCTTGCCAACTGTGCAAAATTCTCGATGAACCAACGGTAATATCCAGCTAGACCCAAGAAAATACGAATCTCAGCAACCGTCGTCGGTCGAGACCAGTTCAGCACTGCCTCTATCTTACTAGGATCAACAGATATCCCTTCATTAGAAATCACATGACCGAGAAATACTACCCGATCAAGCCAGAATTCACACTTGCTCAATTTCGCATATAGCTGCTTATCTCGTAACGTCTGTAGAACAATCCTCAAATGCTGTGCATGCTCATCCTTTTCATGAGAATAGACAAGAATATCATCTATGAAGACGATGAAAAATCTATCCAGATAATCTCGAAATACCTGATTCATCAGATTCATAAAGACTGTCGGTGCATTCGTCAAACCGAATGGCATCACCAGAAACTCATAATGCCCGTATCTGGTCCTGAAAGTAGTCGTAGATATATCTAAGTCTCGTACCCGCATCTGATGGTATCCAGATCTCAGATCTATCTTAGAATAAACAGAAGTACCCTGTAGTTGATCGAACAGATCATCAATCCGTGGCAAAGGATACTTATTCTTGATGGTGACACGATTCAAATGCCTGTAATCAATACATAATCGCATCGATCCATCCTTCTTCTTGACAAACAAAACAGTTGCTCCCCATGGAGAAACACTCGGACGAATATATCCCTTATCAAGAAGATCTTTCAACTGCTGTTTCAATTCCCTCATCTCTGACGGTGCTAGACGATAAGGTGCTCGGGATATAGGCATAGTTCCTGGTACTAGATCAATACCAAATTCAACCTCTCGAACCGGAGGAAAACCAGGAATCTCATCAGGGAATACGTCAGGAAACTCGCTGACAACCGGTAGCTGATCAATACCCGTACTACTCATGGACATATCAATTGCATAGATGAGGTAGCCCTCCCCACCTGACTCCAAGACATGACATGCCTTCAAAGCCGAAACAAGTGGCATCGGAGGTCGCGCACCCTCACCATAAAAGTACCAGCTATCACCCTTAACGGGATGAAACTGTACCAGACGCTGATAACAATCCACAGTAGCGTGATACAAAGTCAGCATATCTATTCCCAAAATACAATCAAAATCCGTCATCGCTAATATCATCAAATTAGCCGATAACACATTACCCTCAAATTTCAGAAGGCAACCCATCACTAGACGCTTAGTTACTACCTCCTGCTCCAACGGAGTAGATACAACTAAATCCATATCTAATGATACGTAAGGTAATCTATGTCTCTTAACAAAGCGACTAGAAATAAAGGAATGCGATGCTCCAGTATCAATTAATACAAGTGTAGGAATACCACATAACAAGAAGTTACCTGCCAACATGCGATCGCTTCCCTCAGTAGCCTGCTCCTGAGATAGAGCAAACACCTGCCCTTGAGTCTGGGGACGATAACCAGAAGAACTCTGTGGTGCTGGCTGCTGACGTGGAAAAGTAGAAGCCTGAGATCCAACCTGGGATCCTGATCCACTAGCAGAACCCATGCGCTGAGGACAATCTCTCCGCAGATGTTCCTGCTGACCACAAATATAACACGCCCCTGTAGCTCTCCGACATGAAGCTGCAGGATGCTTCCCACCACAGTGGCTACAAAACTCCTCCTTCTTCTTCTTCTTCCCAAAGCGGAAAGTACCTCGTGAACCACGAGAACCAGACGAAGTAGTAGGAGTAGAAGAAGACGTAGGTACAGATGGCACAACAGATTGAGCTCGAGGCTCAATAAATCCACTAGGCTGTGCTGGAATCATCAACTGTCCACGCCTGTTGCTGGTCTCCACAAGACGGCAACGGTTCACCAAAGTCTCATAAGACACCGGGTCATCACAGACGACAACCTGAGAATAGATATCTTGGTTCAGGCCTTGCAGAAAGATATCATACTTCGATGCATCACTTGCATTAATATGAGGACTGAAAGGTAGCAGATCAAGAAATCACTGCTGATACTGATCAATAGTCATTGATCCTTGCCTCAAAGTAAGCAACTCCATAGATCGTGCTTGGCGAACAGCCGGAGGAAAATACAATTTCTGAAACTCCCGACAAAAATCCCCCCAAGTCACCTGTCCTCTCTCAGTACGTGCCTGAGCAACCTTGGCATCCCACCAAAAACGTGCTCTATCCTCTAGAACGAATTCTAGAACTTCCAATTTCTGATCCTCAGTACAATCGAAAGCACGAAAAGTACTCTCGAGTTTAGACATCCAGCTTCTAGCTTGTTCAGGATTCTCGCCTCCCACTAAGGGTTTCGGTCCTACCTGCATGAACTTACTAATATAGCGACGTCGACCCTCATGAGGACGATGTTGATCATCCTGATGATGATGGCGACGATGATGATGACCACTTCCCTGGCCAACACTACCGTGACTCTCGTCAGCCATATCCTGAAAAGAATTGCACATTAAAATCCCAAATGCGCAAGAATTACTCAAGACTAAACTAAATCTCAAGTACTAATCCCAAAATCTAAGCATGCTCTGATACCAAAAATGTAGTGACCCTGCATGGAATCACCTACTAACTGGAAACTAATAGCATGCATTAAACTTAATACAGCAAAATACTTAACAGAGTAAAAACGTGCGGAAACTTAACCATAATTTACATATCAGCTTAGTAATATAATTCAGGCTTAATACTGTAATGATACAACCAAATCGAAATCTTAAACAGTAAACATTATACAGCTATATCGAATCCTGCTGTATAATAAAATCCTCAAGGCTCCTGCTCCCTAGTCCTGCCTTGAACTACCAGCTCCGTCCATCCTGCGACCTGCCCCATGTAATAGGGTGTCCAAGATAACAACTAGGACGTGAGCGCTACGCCCAGTACATAGACATGAGTAAACATATGTATATAATGCATGCAACATGATGACTTGTAAAAGATCATCTGAAAAGTCATGCTCAGAACCGGCGCCATATGAGTGCTGCCACCGCACGGATCAACCTCTGGGTGCAACCACACTCGTCCAGTACACCAGAGTAGACAGACATAAATGCCCCCGCCGTCGCGGTACTCTCAGTGACAGACTATCGAATATAGAGCTAGTATAGGCTCAACGTGTATATGCACATGACATATGAGTATAGAAGACGGTAAAGCATACATCATGCCATATAATAATGCCAAATAAATGCAACATATAAACATGTATACTCGCTGGCAATCTCAGTCAATGTGTACGTACCTCTAGGCTAGTTCAAGTATAATAGGATCCTAGGTTCCAAGCCTATATTCAAAAGTTCACCGTATCACTACATAAATTTTATAAGCCTTAACTAAGCTAATAAGTACTCCCAAAACTTAAATAGATTCCCGGACCATACCTTCGTCCGTAGTTAGCCCTTTGGAGTCGCTAGTCCCGGATGACTATAACCACCCCTTGGTTATTCCAGAACCTCTATTATAACCGATAGGGCCCTCAAGTGTATAACTCACACTATATAACTGAAGAAAGAAACTCGGGAATTCGTAATTGAAAATGAACTCTGAACGGCCCTATTTATAGCCAAATTTCTCGGCCAGGATCGGAACTTCCGATTTCGGGATCGGAGCTTCCGATCCAGCTCATTGCGTGCATGTCTGCCACGCCAGGATCGGAACTTCCGATCTACGATCGGAGCTTCCGATCTGCTCTATGATCGACACTTGTCAAAACTCGCGACTGAGTCATCGATCATTTCTGACAGCTGGGGATCGAAAATTCCGTTCCAGGATCGGAGCTTCCGTTCCGATCGGAGCTTACTATCCGGGATCGGAGCTTACTATCCGGGATCGGAACTTACTATCCGGCCCAAAATGAAAAAGCCCAAATTTTACTTCTGAAGTCCAATAACACTCCGAAATTGGTTAAATACCAACCCATAATCATGTTTAACATATTATCATCTTAAAATGGTATCTGGGTTACTACAGTCGAGGCCTGCTAGTTCTTTGGGTCCTCGTGCCCAATCTTTCAAGAAGTCTGGATCTACTTCTTCCTCTGGTTCTGGAGGTGTTGTTCATTTCGGTAAGAAGGACAAGTGTGATCACTGTGGGAAGAGCCATCCGACCGACCGTTGCCGTAGAGCTTCTGGAGCTTGTTTCCGTTGTGGAGAGACTGGTCATATCCGGAGGGATTGTACACTATCTGGGGGAGGCGGTTCTGGTTCTGGTTCAGGATCTGGTTCTCAGGCCACCATTCAGTAGAGGTCACAGGGACAGCCTGCTGGGAGTTCTCATTTGAGGCCACAAGCTTCTGGCCAGGTGTTTGCCCTGAGACATGATCAGGCAGTGGAGGAGAATGAGAAAGTCATCGCAAGTACATTTCTGCTTTATGGTATACCAGCTCTTGTACTTATTGACACTGGTGCATCTCATTCCTTCATTTCTGCACATTTTGTTAAGAGGCATAAGTTACTATGCATTGCACTAGACGTAGTGATGTCTGTTTCTACTCCGACGGGCCAATATGCTTGGCTAAGCATCTAGTGATGGGTTGCCCTTTAGAGTTCGAAGGGAACATTTTGTTAGCGAATCTCATGGTCCTGGCGATGGACGACTTTGATTGCATTCTGGGAATAGACATGCTGACTACTTATCGAGCTTCAGTGGAATGCTATCAGAGATTAGTACGCTATCATCCGGAAGGGAGTGAGAGCTGGTTTTTATATGGTGAGGGAGCGCGACCCCCGATGCCCTTGGTATCAGCTTTGAGAGCCTGTCGAGCTCTAGAGTCTGGCGGGGAAGGCTACCTTATCTATGCAGTAGATTTGCCCGCTGAGAGTATTGGGATAGAGAGTATTCCTATTGTGGATGAATTCTCAGATGTATTTCTTGATGAGATTCCGGGTTTTCCTCCTGTTAGGGAAGTCGAGTTTGACATAGAGTTGATGCTGGGTACTTCGCCTATTTCACGAGCACCGTATCGTCTGGCTCCGTCAGAGATGCGTCAGTTGAAGAATCAGCTACAGGACCTTTTGGACAAGGGGTACATTCGTCCTAGTGTATCTCCTTGGGGAGCCCCTGTTCTTTTCGTGAAGAAGAAGGATGGGTCTGCGGCTATGCATTGACTATCGGCAGCTGAATCGAGTCACTGTGAAGAAAAAGTATCCGTTTCCTCGTATTGATGACTTGTTTGATCAGCTGCAGGGCACTTCAGTTTACTCCAAGATTGACTTGAGATCTGGGTATCATCAGTTGAGAGTCCGTGATCAGGACGTAGCCAAGACTGCATTCCGTACTCGCTATGGGCATTACGAGTTTCTAGTGATGCCATTTTTGGTTTGACTAATGAGCCGGCAATATTCATGGACCTGATGAACCGTGTCTTCAGGGAGTATTTGGACAAGTTTGTCGTGGTCTTCATTGACGACATCTTGGTGTATTCGCGTAATACGGAAGAGCATGTTTCTCACTTGCGGTTGGTACTGCAGACTATTTGAGATGAGCAGTTGTACGCCAAGCTGAGCAAGTGTGAGTTCTGGATGGATCGAGTGGTCTTTCTTGGCCATATCATATCCAGGGAGGGGATTTCTGTTGATCCAAGCAAGATTGAAGCTGTTCTTAATTGGTCGCGTCCGACGACAGTTGCTGAGATCCGTAGCTTTTTGGGTCTAGCAGGATATTATCATCGTTTCATTCTGAAATTCTCTCAGTTAGCTCGACCTTTGACGCAGCTTACCCGCAAGGGTGTGGATTTCGAATGGTCCTCCGAGTGTGAGGAAAACTTCTATGAGCTTCGACGGCGGTTGACTTCTGCGCCAGTGTTGGCATTACCGTCGGGATCTGGAGAGTATGTGGTGTACATTGATGCTTCTCTTCAGGGGTTAGGTTGTGTCCTGACTCAGAATGGGCATGTGATCGCATACGCTTCTAGACAGCTAAAGCTTCACGAGGATAACTACCCAGTCTATGATTTGGAGTTAGCAGCCATTGTGTTCGCTTTGAAGATCTGGCGTCATTATCTGTATGGCGAAAAATTTGAGATCTTCACCGACCATAAGAGTCTCAAGTATTTGTTCACTCAGGAGGAGTTGAACATGAGGCAGAGACGTTGGATGGACTTGCTTAAGGACTATGATTGCAAGATTAAGTACCATCCGGGAGCTTCTAATCTCACCGCTGATGCATTGAGTCGCAAGGTGCGACTATCCGCACTTCAGACTTGTTCGATGTCTAGTGCGATCAGTGACTATTGTACTTCAGGATATACCTTCAAGCATAAGAAAGGTATGTAGAATATCCAGATGTTTGCGATATTATCTGAGCCAGCTTTGTATTCGCGGATTCGAGATGCTCAGATGTCTGATTCGAAGACCCAGCATTTAGCTCGTCTAGCTAACGAGGGTAGCTTGTCTGGATTTCATTATCAGTCAGATGGCTTTCTGTGTTTGTCAGGTAGGCTTGTGATTCCGCAGGATGAAGAGTTGCGAGAGGAGATTTTGTCTCAGGCACATCGCACTAAGTTGAGTATTCATCTTGGGAGCAACACGATGTACAAGGATCTATGTACTCGTTTCTGGTGGAAGGGAATGAAACGCAGTGTTTATCAGTATGTTTCGAGATGTTTAGTGTGTCAACAGGTCAAGGCAGAGCACCGACGACCTAGAGGATTTCTTCACAGTCTGCCTATTCCTGAATGGAAATGGGAGTTTATCACAATGGACTTTGTGACCCATTTGCCGGTATCCCCGAGGAACTGTGATGCTATCTGGGTCATGGTGGACCGACTCGCCAAGTCAGCGTATTTCATTTCCTATAGTTGGGAGTACAATGTGGATCGTATGGCTCGGTTGTACATTGAGGAGATCGTTCGACTTCATGGAGTGCCTGTGAGCATTGTCAGCGATCGAGACCCCAGGTTTACTTCTAGATTATGGGGGAGTGTTCAGCGTGCGTTGGGTACTACTCTTAGTTTGAGTACTGCCTATCATCCGGAGACTGATGGTCAGTCAGAGCGCACTATCCATACTTTAGAGGATATGCTTAGAGCGTGCGTCATGGATTTTGGTTCAGCCTGGCAGGATCATTTGCCATTGATCGAGTTCACGTACAACAACAGCTATCATACTAGTATTGGGATGACACCTTTTGAGGCGTTGTACGGGCGACGTTGTCGTACTCCACTCTTCTGGGAAGAAGTGGGGGAGAGACAGGCTGAGGGATCGGAATTTATCCAGCAGGAAATAGACATTGTTGATCAGATCAAGAAACGGATTAAGACTGCACAGGATCATCAGGCCACCTATGCTAATACCAAGCGTTGGCCTTTGCAGTTCGATGTCGGGGAGAAAGTGTTTCTGAAAGTGTCACCTTTTCGCAAAATTCTCAGATTTGGCCTTAAGGGCAAGTTGTCTCCCAGATTTATCGGTCCGTTTGAAATCTTGGAGAGCATTGGCGATTTGGCTTATCGACTAGGTTTGTCACCGCATCTTTCCAGTATTCACGACGTGTTCCACGTATCTCTGTTGCGATGGTATGTGGCAGATGAGTCTCATATTCTGCAGTGGTCTGAGGTTCAGGTGAGCAAGAATTTGACCTATGTTGAGAAACCTATTCATATCCTGGATTATAAGGATAAGGTTTTGCGGAACAAAGTCATTCCTTTGGTTTTAGTTCAGTGGCAGCGCCGAGGCACTGAAGAAGCTACTTGGGAGCTTGAGGATAGGATGCGTGAAGACCATCCTGAGTTGTTTTGATTTCATTCTTGAGTTGTATTCAGTTGCAAACTCTGTAAACGTTTGATTTGAATAAATAATGTTTCCGATTTTTGTATTACATTCAGTACTTAAGATCTGATTTCGAGGACAAAATATCTTAAGTGGGGGAGAATGTAGTAGCCCGTAACCAAAATCAGTAATTAAGAAATTAATCATAATTACTTGGGTAGAGTTCGGAAGCTCCGAACAGGATCGGAAGCTCCGATGGTATTACGTCAGGCATGACGTGTGGCAGGATCGGAAGCTCCGATCAGGATCGGAAGCTTCGATCACCCCTATCCGAAGTCAACAAGTGATATTTTGACACGTGGCAGATCAGGATCTTCGGAAGCTCCGATGTCAGGATCGAACGTTCCGATCGAGGTTCGGACGTTCCGATCGAGGATCGGAGGCTCCGATCGTTGTCTATAAATAGAAGGCCGAGAATTCATTTTCAGTTGCCAATTCCGGATTTTCTCTCTACTCTAGTCGTATTCGAGTTGTTCTAGCCTTCCTAGGCTTGTCCCGGGAGTTTTCGAGACGTTCGATAGTTGTAGCGGAGTTGTTCCCAAGTTCTGGAGGCATCGACATCAAAGGGCTAACGACGGACAAAGATATAGCTTTTGCTTTCTATAAATATTTAGGAGTATGCAATAGCTTAGTTAAGGCTTTTAGAGCACTTTAATGATAGTAGTATCATTTGGCAGTGTAGAGCAGACTATAGGCGTGGATCTAGAGTTGGTAGAGCTTGCACTGATTTGATGTACAAAAGTACTGTTCGAGATATCCTGACTGAGTATGCATGTATTATGTGACTGCATGGTTTATATGTCATTGATTTATGCTGCATTCATTTGCATACTGAGCTATCTCCTTCGAGATGTCTGTTAGTAGAGTTTTTTCCTATCCTGTTAGTGGTTGGACTTCCATCGATTTGGGTCCGGAATATCCACTGGTATTATGGTATGGTAGCCACCTCCTGAAGCGACGGCACAGCGTGCTACATACCAGGGCCCGATCTGTCTCTGTTATCTGATCCTTGACCTCGAGTTTATAGGGAGTTCACTTTGCATTAATGTATACTCATACTCTCGTGCTGAGCGTTTTATGCTCACGTCTCGTACTCTGTGTTTCTGGACACCCAATTCCATGAGGTAGGTTTGCGATTGGATGAGGCGGGTGGATCCAAGAGGGGCTAGGCAGTTATTGGCCAGCTGGAGCTTCGCCTAGATTTTATTTCTGTTGTTATTTGGATTGATACAGTTGTTCAATCTGGTTGTATAAATATTTGGGTATTTACAGATTCCATTACTTGGGATTTTATAATGCTTTTGTTTTCCGCAGTTTTATTCTGATATCGGTTTAATTAAGTTAATTGCATGCCTAAGTTTTGTTTAGTAGGTGATCCAGGTAGGGGTCACTACATGGTAGAGAGTTAATATCAGACATATCAAACATTCCCTCTCCCACTAGCTTGTTCATCCTCCTTGAGGAAATATGACCTAACCTAGCATTCCAAAGATTTGCCGAGTTTTGACTATTGTTTTTTCTTTTAATTGTTGTTGCCGGTTTATCAACATAAATAACTGGAACGTCTTTTAATTTTAAGTTATATAGATCGTTTTCAAGTTGTCCATTTCCAATCAAACATTCATTCTTGTACATATTTCAAATCTCATTCGCAAAATTTCAAGAAAAACAATCTCTATCAAGCATAGAAATAGAAATAATGTTTTAATGAAATCTGGCACAAATGAAACATCTTTCAAAAATAGATTAAAATTGTTTTACAAAATTTTAAACAAATGTCTCTCACAGCTTTGGCTTCAACTCTGGAACCATTCCCGAGCCTTAACTGGGTCTTACCCATCCTTAGCCTACGATTTCTTGTTATCATCTGCAACTCTTTGCAATTGTGATATCCACATCTGGTATCCTATACCCAAGAAATAGTATTAAGTGATACATTCATTTCAATATAAAATATATCCTTTGTTGTTTGTAACTGCTCGATATATTCTTTGCTGTTGCGCTTCCAGTAACCGAGTTTCTTGCAGTGATGGCAAACTTCTTTAGACTTGTCCAAATTTGCTTGTAACATTTGGCCTTGAGATCATGGTCCCACCATTTCTATAGTTCGCCCCAACCTTTCCGAAGTTACATTAGCCGGGGCTGTTTTCGGAGGAGCCTTTTCTAGCACGTAAAAAATCTTCTCCGAACTCAGGACAATATTAACTTACGAAACCAATCCGCATAGTTTGCACTAGTCATTTTATTTTGTTTGAGAATTGAAACATGTGGATTGCGCGAATTCATCATAATGAAATACTGAAAAGAAACAGACAATAATCGGTGATTGTTTAATTAATTTACTAAGACATAAAATATGGCGAGATTAATTTTATGAATTACACTCCCACTATTTTAACGATTTCACCACCTTCTAGTGAAAACGAGAAACTAGTTTCCTTAGTGGGAACATGGAGTCCAATTGACAAATCATAGTTCCGAATAATATCAGCCAACCATAATTTTCAAAAGGTAGAGCCCAATTGCTTCCAAAGCAACCCCCATGTTTTTACCTCATGTCCAATAAGAGCCCAATAATATGACGCCATTTATTGTGACATGTCAAGATGACCCATCAATATTAAGTTGTAATGGACGGTCACCATGTGGATCCCCAATAATATGAGCCAATCCCATGGGATTTCCACCCAACTTACAACATGTGTCGATCCAATGTACAGCTTTTCGACGAACACCCCCCCCCCTCCCCCCCCAATAATATGAGCCGGACCATGCCCGCGGGTAGTATCTCATACATTGATCGTTGATGGAAGTAGGAACATTTAAACAATATTTAAATTTCCTTTTGTTAATCTTGATATCAATTTCAAATTATATTTAAAATGAGGAATTTTAATTTTGAAAATTGTCTTATCATTTAAAAATTTGTATGCTTGCGGGATTTATGCAATTTAGTCTAAACATGCATACAAAAATAATATCAAATATTATATAAAGGATGATCGATGCCTAGATCTAATCGACCCGTGGTTGCCAATCACGAGTCTTTGTCCAATCCTAGGTGATATGCAAGTATGAAATGCAATCCTATTACATTGTTCTTCCAATTTACATTTCTTTGGTCTTTATTGTCTGTTGGGCCCACCATTGTCTTTAAATCTTTATCTCCCACTAAGTCTAATAAATTTACAATAAATTTCGATGACAAGTAGGGGATACATATTTAAGGGTGGCAACGGGCCATAAACCAGGCCCATTTTTATTACAAATGATAAATCAATTTGGGCTATTAACCAAGCCCAATAATAAAACCCAAAAACAATAATAAAAACAAAATGTAAACAACCTAACATACACCTACAAAATTGGTCATGACAATCGATCATCCTCTTATACAATAATTAATTCAATAATTAAATTATTGGATAAAATGCAATGTCAAAATAATTAAAAAGATAAAATCAAATTTTATCGAATTTAATCATAAGATCATATCTTATCATCAATTGTACCAAAATAATTAATTTGGTAAAATCTAATTTAAAGGATAAAATTTATAAATTTTCCAAAAATTCAAATTTATCCAAAAATCAATTTTAAAAATTTCGGACTCAAACAATTTGACCCGATGCTTCGTGGTCTAATCAAAACAATTTTTGATCGGACCAAAAACTAAAATTTCAAAAATTTAAAATTCTAAAAATAAATTTTTAATTTTCCGGTCTGCCCAGGACGTTACCGGGCAGCCCCGCCCCCACGTGGGGCCTGGGCAGCCCGTCGCTGCCCTTGGGCACCGACGATCGCTGCCCTGGGCAGCGATCCAATCACTGCCCTTGTTGCCCATAAAATTTTTTAAAAAAATTTGTTTTGTTTTCCAAAAACCAAGGCCAAAATTTTGTACAATCGATAAATTTTAATCGTTTGATCTGAGAACAACCTTGCTCTGATACCACTGTTGTAACACGTTTTCAGATCAGTCAGATCTGATACCCGGAGCAGCGGAAATTTAAAAATTTTTTCTTTTCTGATATGGAACGATTCCATATCATGGGTATCAAATCCTTAAGATTAAAATCTACAAGTAAAATAATAATAACAATTAATATTTTTCCTCTTCAAGTTATGACTTGATTAATGGACTCTAACAGATTAAATCTGCCCTTCTTGTAAATCCCAAGAACTGATGACTTGCTCGATCAACTCCTGAATTAGGTCCACGAATAGAAAAAAAAACCCTCTGATTGATTGCACTAGAAATCAATCAGATGTTTATCGAAGAGATTTACATATTTGATCTGTCAATTCAGAATGTAATTTTTCAGAAAAATCACAGACCGAATTCTCTCAAAAGGAAGAAGGAATTCGAAAATTCCAACTGAGAATAATATGAGATTTTCGAAAATTGCAAGATAAGAAATGTTGTTTTTTTCGAAAATCCCTGTGTTATATATATAATTTCTGTACTGGATTAAATTATATGTCTAATAGGACACTAACTCCTTAGGGCCCATTAGTCATAAATTAAGCCCAACAAGCCAAACCTGTTATTATAGAAATTAATATAAAATTCATCATGACTCCGATTGATAAACTGATTTCACCAATGTGCTCAGAAACCATTTTTGCACCTTTTAAAGTCAAAATAATTTTTCTGAATCCGAATTCAGTGATTTCCAAAAATGTCCATCCCTATGTCATTTTAGGAAATTCCACTTCCTTTACTTAAGAAGTCCAATTTCTCTTTCGCTAAATTCAACTCTTTAAATTTAACTATCTGAACGGGGATTAGTAATCCATTACTTGTGTAACCCTCAATGGTTCAGGCATACAGCTAGCCGTGGTATCACAACTCCTTGTGACTCGGAACAACAATTTCCGACTTACCCATCGAATCATGGTAAGAGCGCCTAGCAACATCGCCCCATGATTCCCTAGGTATCACTGATAGTGCCTGCAAGAAATAGTAGGTTTTGGTTAGCATACAGTACGGTCCCTTCAACCATATATCCCGATCGAATCAACAACCATTGGTACATCGAGGGTCGTTCGAGATTCGATAACTATGCAATACATCTTGAAGATCAAATAGTGACATCGCATGTGCTACTAGGAAACCAAGTAACCTAAAGCACATCATGTACTCTGGCCAGAGACTTGTCACACTAATATCTCCTCAGATCGCATAGGATATCCACACTCGCAAGCGTGTGGTGAATCCTTGACAACAAAGCATCGACTCCTATATGTGTCGTAACTGAAAGAGTGGGTGCCCGGTGAGCCAACTTGTGGCTAAGGGCTTTTATGACTCTATGTATAAACAATCTTTTGTTTAATATAATTTACACTTTTATAATGGCATTTACTTTATCTTTTATCATATTATTATGTTGTGACATACTATAAGATGTTTGGATGAAGACCTTGAATATACTATAGTGTATGTAAGATGTGGTGGCACATGGGGATGGCTATCATGAAACACATCTTATAGTCACTGTATATTCTAAACAGTTCCTAGTCGATTGAGCCGTCCGTTAATAAGGATAAGGATCGCTCGAGATTGAGACTAGCATTTGCGATGCCGAGTACCACGTTTCATTGGTATGGAACATAGAGATGTTCAAAGCATGCAAATGGATATTCATACGATGAATGATCGAACTACCCTATCCGGACTTTCCAAGTGGTTATCACTTATCGAGTGGATAAAGTCCGCGGTTTTGGTTGTACACCATTAGTCCTTACTACTTGAAACATCATTGAGACTCTATATGCTAGTACTGTACTTTGACTCGTTTACCGACTCTATTGGGGTCATCAGGTGTCGGGATTGGGTACAGTTACGACACATATAGGAGTCGATGCTTTGTTGTCAAGGATTCACCACATACTTGCGAGTGTGGATATCCTATGCAATCTGAGGAGATATTAGTGTGACGAATCTCTGGCCAGAGTACATGATGTGTTTTAAGAAATGGTTTCTTAGTAGCACATGAAATGTCACTATTTGATCTTCAAGATGCATTGCATAGTTATCGAATCTCGAACGACTCTCGATTTACCAATGGTTGTTGATTCGATCGGGATATATGGATGAAGGGACCATACTGTACGCTAACCAAAATCTATTGGTTCTTGCAGGCACTATCAGTGATACCTAGGGAATCATGGGGCGATGTTGCTAGGCACTCTTACCATGATTCGATGGGCAAGTCAGAAATTGTTGTTCCGAGTCACAAGGAGTTGTGAGCCCACGGCTAGCTGTATCCCTGAACCATTGAGGGTCACACAAGTAATGGATTTTTAATCCCCGTTGAGATAATTGGGACTTCTTATTTAAGAGTAGAGGGAGTAAGATTTCCTAAAATGATATAGTGATGGACATTTTTGGAAACCACTGAATTCGGATTCAGAAAATTTATCTTGACTTTAAAAGATGCAGAAATTGTTTCTGTGCACACTGGTGAAATTGGTTTATCAATCTGAGTCACGATGAATTTTATATTAATTTTTGAACATGCGGGCTTTGCTTGTCAGGCTTGAACTTAGGACTAATGGGCCCTAAGCTGTTAGCAGCCCACATTATAAATAAGTTATTGCAGTACAGAAATTAAAAACAACTTACACTCAGATTTTCGAAAACCCTAGCCTCCAGTCTAGGAATTTCGGCCGCCCCCCTCTCTCTGTCTTAGAGAATTTTCAGTCTGCGAATTTTGAATTTGCAGTCTGAATTAGCAGATCATATCTGTTCTATCTTTTCGTAGAAACTTCTGATAGACTTTCTAGTGCAGTCTATCAGAGGGATTAAACTTCTGTTCGTGGACCTGATTGAAGAATTGTTCCTTCATCAGTTCCTGGGATATACAACAAGAGCAGTTTAATCTGTTGGTGTCCATAATCTCGTTTCGAGATTTTAAGGTAAAATTTATATTGTTTAAATTTTATATTATAAATTTTAATCGTAGGAATTTGATACCCATATGGAATCGTTCCATATAAAAATTTAAAACTTCCGCTGCACCGGGTATCACTTTCTTTTTCGATCCGGAGAACGACCGTGTTCCAACAGTGGTATCAGAGCCAGGCTGTTCTCGGATTTTACAATTAAAATTTTATCGATTGTACAAAGCCTCGATTTTTCAGAAAAATAAAACGGAAAAGAAAAAAAAATAATATTTTCGGGGCTGCCCGCTGCCCGAAGGCAGCGAGCAGCTCCGCATGCAGCCCTGCGCGCAGCTTGGCTGCGCGCAGATGTGCTGCACGCAGCAGCCCTGCGCGAGCTAGGGCAAGCGTTGCCCTAGCCCGCGCAGTTGGGCTGCATGGAGCGGCCCAGCGGCTGGGCTGGACGAGTCCAGCCCAGCGACGGGCGGGCAGCCCGGGATTGTCCCGGGCTGCCCAGAAAATTTTTTTAATTAAAAATTAAATTTTTCGTGAATTATGAATTCTAGCCCAAAATGTTTTTGGGCCCAGTTTTTGGGCCGATTGAAAATTGTTTTAGTTGGTCCACGAGGCAATGGGTCAAAATTGTTTGAGCCCAAAATTTTTAAGAAAATTAATTTTTGGATAAATTTTGAATTTTGGAAATTTATAAATTTAATCCCATAAATTAAATCTTTAATTATTAATTTTGGTACAATTGATAATAAAATATGATTTTATGTATAAAATTGGATTTTATATGTAAAATATGATTTTATGGATAAACTAGATAAAATATGATTTTATATATAAAATAAGATTTTATGTATGAAATATGATTTTATCTATTTATATTTATTGTCATTGCATGATATCCAATAAATTAATTTTTGAATTAAATATTATTGGATAAGGATGATCGATTGCCCATGACCAATATTATAGGTGTATGTTAGGTTGTTTACATTTGACTTTATTATTGATTGTTGAGTTTTATTAATGGGCCTGGTTTATGGCCCAAATTTGATTTTATCATTTGTAATAAAAGTGGCCTGGTTTATGGCCCGTTCCCACCCCTACAATGTATCCCTTTATTTGTCATAGTAATTTATTGTAAATTCACTATAGTGGGAGTTTTTGAAGATGGAGGTAGGACCAGCAAGCAATGATAAAGACTGAAGAAATGTAAATTGGAAGCACAATGTAATAGGATTGCATTGCATACTTGCATATCACCTAGGATTGGACTTAGACTCGTGATTGGTAACCACGGGTTGATTAGTAATGGAATCGATCATCCTAAAATATAATATATGATATTATCGTTGTATGCATGTTTAGACTAAATTGTAAGAATCCCGCAAGCATACAAATTTTAAATGATGAGACAAATTTTCAAAATTAAAATCCCTCATTTTAAATATGATTTAAAATTGATATCAAGATAAATAAAGGAAATTTAAATATTGTTTAAATGTTCCTACCTTCCATCAACGATCAATGTATGAGATGCTACCCGCGGATACGGTCCGGCTCATATTATTGGGGGGGCCCGTTCGTCGGAAAGCTGTACATTGGATCGACACATATTGTAAGTTGGATGGAACTCCCATGGGATTGGCTCATATTATTGGGGATCCACATGGCGACCGTCCATCACAACTTGATATTGATGGGTCATCTTGACACGTCACAATAAACGGCATCATATTATTGGGCCCTTATTGGACATGAGGTAAAAACATGGAGGTTGCTTTGGAAGCAATTGGGCTCTATCTTTTGAAAATTATGGTTGACTGATATTATTCGGGACTATAGTTTGTCAATTGGACTCCATGTTCCCACTAAAAAAAATGTTTCTCGTTTTTTCACTAGAGGGTAGTGAAATCGTTTAAAATAGTGGGAGTGAGATTCATAAAATAAATTTTGCCTATTTTATGTCTTAGTAAATTAATTAAACAATCACTGATTATTGTCTGTTTCTTTTCAGTATTTCATTGACATGAATTCGCGCAATCCACTATTCTCTATTCTCGAACAAAATAAACTAACTGGCGCAAACTATACGGAATGGTTCCGTAAGTTGAAGATTGTCTTGACCTCGGAGAAGATGTTCTACGTGTTAGAAAAATCTCCTCCGAAGGAAGCACCAGCTGATATAAGTCCGGAAGAGTTGGCCAAACTTGATAAATGGTGGGACCATGATATCAAGGCCAAATTCTATATGCAAGCTTCGATGTCTGATGAACTCCAGAGACGATTTGAGGATACCGTGAATGCTGCTGACATTCACGTACAACTCAAGGAACTTTTTGGGGCTCAATCGAGAGCTGAAAGGTTCGCTACTGTAAAAGAGTTAATGACGTGTCGCATGCGTGAAGGGACTTCGGTCCGTGATCATGGGGTACGCGTGATTTGGCTCATTCAGAAGTTGGTAACGCTTGAATTGGTATTGGAGCATGAACTCAATGTGGACTTATTACTTCTCTCTCTTCCTTCATCGTTTGACGGTTTTGTGGTGAATTTCAATATGAACAAGATAGAGGCCTCCCTTGAAGAGATGGTCAATATGCTTGTAACTTATGAAGCCACTTTAAAGAAGGATAAACCGGTTCTCTTGGTGGGCTCCTCTTCTTCTGCTAAGAAGGGGCCAAGTACAAAGGGTAAGAAACGTTCTGCCCCATCCAAGAAAACCGGACCCAAGAAGAAGAACAAGACGAAGGCTTCAAACATGGAAAAGTCCAAGGATGTTTGCCATCACTGCAAGAAACCCGGTCATTGGAAACGTAACTGCAAGGAATATCTAGAGCAGTTGCGAACTGCGAAGGGTATGTTTTATATTGAAATAAATGTTTCACTTAATACTACTTCTTGGTTATTGGATACCGGATGTGGATCTCACATTTGCAATGATTTGCAGGTGATGACAAGAAGTCGCAAGCTTAGAATTGGTGAGACCCAGCTGAGGCTCGGAAATGGTTCTAGAGTTGAAGCCAAAGCTGTGGGAGACGTTTATTTAATTTTGCAGAACGATTTTAATTTACTTTTGAGAGATGTTTTATTTGTTCCAGACTTGATTAAAAACATTATTTCTGTTTCTATACTTGATAGAGATGGTTTTTCTTGCAATTTTGTGAATGGGATTTGCAATATTTACAAGAATGAATGTTTGATTGGAAATGGACAACTTGAAAACGATCTATATAACTTAAAATTAAAAGACGTTCCAATAAATTATGTTGATAAACCGGTAACAACGAACAAAAGGAAAATCGATAGTCAAAACCCGGCAAACCTTTGGCATGCTAGGCTAGGTCATATTTCATCAAGGAGGATGAACAAGCTAGTGGGAGAGGGCATGTTTGATATGTCTGATATTAACTCTCTACCTACTTGTGAGTCCTGCCTGAAAGGAAAAATGACTAAATCTCCTTTCAAAGGAAAACCTGAGCGTAGTCAAAATCTATTGGATTTGATCCATACAGATGTTTGCGGACCATTTAGTATTGGTACAAAATTTGGTCACACCTACTTCATTACCTTTATTGATGATTATTCTAGGTATGGGTACTTATATTTGATGAAATATAAGTCTGAATCATTTGAAAAGTTCAAAGAATTCAAGGCTGAAGTAGAAAACAAACTAGGTAAGAGGATTAAAGCACTTCGATCAGATCGAGGTGGAGAATACTTGAGTACCGAGTTTTTGAGCTATCTAAAAGAGAATGGGATTCTCTCTCAGTGGACTCCTCCTATGACACCTCAGCTTAATGGTGTTTCGGAGCGTCGCAATCGAACTTTGTTGGACATGGTTCGATCCATGATGAGCTTCACTGAGCTCCCACCTTCGTTATGGGGCTATGCTCTTGAAACGGCGGTATTGTTGTTGAACAACGTTCACACTAAAGCAGTGAACAAAACACCATACGAGTTATGGAATGGCAAAGCTCCTAAGTATTCGTACTTGAGGATTTGGGATGTCCTGCTTACGTGAAGCAGACAGTGGGAGATAAGTTGGATAGTCGATCCACCTTATGTTATTTTGTAGGGTATCCGAAGAATTCAATCGGATATTATTTCTATCATCCTACTGAAACAAATGTGTTTGTTTCAAGGAATGCCACCTTCTTGGAGAAGGAGTTCTTATTGGATAAGAAAGGCAAGATGATGGAACTCGAAGAAATTCGAGAAAAAACCAAGATACAAAATAATGATCCTACACCTCAGGAACCATTGATTGACATGCCTATTACTAGAAGATCCGAGAGGACTTCTAGGCCTCCTATTAGATATGGTTTTCTTCTTGAAGGGGATCAAAGTGAACCCGACATTGGATGTGATCCAAGAAACTTCAAGGAAGCAATTTCTGATGCAGATTCGAATTTATGGCTTGAAGCTATGCAGTCGGAAATAGATTCGATGCATACAAACCATGTTTGGACTTTAGTAGATCCTCCGATGGAATTGTTCCAATAGGGTGTAAATGGATCTATAAGAGAAAAACTTGGGCCTGATGGAAAGGTACTGACCTACAAGGCACGATTGGTGGCAAAAGGTTATACTCAAAGACAAGGAGTTGACTATGATGAAACTTTTTCACCAGTCGCAATGTTCAAGTCCATAAGAATTCTTATTGCCATAGCAGCATGGTATGACTATGAGATATGGAAAATGGATGTGAAGACTGCATTTCTTAATGGAAACATTAAGGAAAAAATCTATATGATGCAGCCCGAGGGATTCACATCCATGGAAAGCGAGCATAAGGTATGCAAGCTTCAGAGATCGATCTATGGTCTCAAACAAGCATCAAGAAGTTGGAACCAGAAATTTGATGAAACAATAAAGGATTTTGGTTTCATCAAGAACCCGGAGGAACCGTGCGTGTACAAGAAAGTAGTTAAGGATGCTGTGACATTCTTAGTACTTTATGTTGATTACATCTTACTCATTGGGAATGATGTAGGGATGTTGCAGTCAACAAAGATATGGTTATCAGGTAGATTCTCGATGAAGGATTTGGGTGAGGTATCCTATATTCTAGGGATACAGATCTATAGAGATAGATCTAAGAGAATGATAGGACTTACTCAAGCTACCTACATCGACACTATATTGAAAAGGTTTTCAATGGATGAGTCCAAGAGAGGACATCTACCTATGTATCATGGAGTCTCTCTATCCAAGTCTATGTGTCCCAAGACTGACGAAGAGATAGAGAAAATGACACACATACCATATGCGTCAGCCATAGGGAGTATCATGTATGGGATGATATCCACCAGACCGGATGTGGCAATTTGCTCTGAGAGTCACGAGCAGATATCAAGACAATCCCGGTCAAATGCATTGGAAAGCCGTGAAGGATATTCTTAAGTACTTGAAAAGAACTAAGAATGTATTCATGGTTTATGGAGGAAGAGAACTGAAATTGGAAGGCTATACCGACTCTAGCTTCCAAAGTGACGTGGATGAATCGAAGTCAAACTCTGGATTTGTGTTCATGCTCAATGGCGGTGCTGTCTCTTGGAAGAGTTCCAAGCAGGACACCACAGCGGATTCCACCACTGAGGCAGAATACATTGCGGCATCAGCTGCTGCTAAAGAGGCCGTTTGGATGAGGAATTTCATCCAAGAGTTGGGCGTTATTCCTGAAGCTGTTGGTCCAGTCCCGGTGTACTGTGACAACACGGGTGCCATTGCTCAGGCAAAGGAACCAAGGTCTCATCAAAGATCCAAACACGTACTGAGGAAATACCACATCATCCGGGAGATCGTGGAAAGAGGAGACATCACTGTCGAGAGAGTGGCCTCTGCAGACAATATCGCTGATCCACTTACTAAGCCCTTGCCAGGACCATTATTTGACAAACATCGGGAAGCAATGGGACTACGTAGTATGACTAGTTGGCTTTAGGGCAAGTGGGAGATTGAAAGAGTGGGTGCCCGGTGAGCCAACTTGTGGCTAAGGGCTTTTATGACTCTATGTATAAACAATCTTTTGTTTAATATAATTTACACTTTTATAATGACATTTACTTTATCTTTTATCATATTATTATGTTGTGACATACTATAAGATGTTTGGATGAAGACCTTGAATATACTATAGTGTATGTAAGATGTGGCGGCACATGGGGATGGCTATCATAAAACACATCTTATAGTCACTGTATATTCTAAACAGTTCCTAGTCGATTGAGCTGTCCGTTAATAAGGATAAGGATCGCTCGAGATTGAGACTAGCATTTGCGATGGCCGAGTACCACGTTTCATTGGTATGGAACATAGAGATGTTCAAAGCATGTAAATGGATATTCATACGATGAATGATCGAAAACTTACCCTATCCGGACTTTTCCAAGTGGTTATCACTTATCGAGTGGATAAAGTCCGCGGTTTTGGTTGTACACCATTAGTCCTTACTACTTGAAACATCATTGAGACTCTATATGCTAGTGACTGTACTTTGACTCATTACCGACTCTATTGGGGTCATCAGGGTGTCGGGATTGGGTACAGTTACGACACATATAGGAGTCGATGCTTTGTTGTCAAGGATTCACCACATACTTGCGAGTGTGGATATCCTATGCAATCTGAGGAGATATTAGTGTGACGAATCTCTGGCCAGAGTACATGATGTGTTTTAAGAAATGGTTTCTTAGTAGCACATTCGATGTCACTATTTGATCTTCAAGATGCATTGCATAGTTATCGAATCTCGAACGACTCTCGATTTACCAATGGTTGTTGATTCGATCGGGATATATGGATGAAGGGACCGTACTGTACGCTAACCAAAATCTATTGGTTCTTGCAGGAACTATCAGTGATACCTAGGGAATCATGGGGCGATGTTGCTAGGCGCTCTTACCATGATTCGATGGGCAAGTCAGAAATTGTTGTTCCGAGTCACAAGGAGTTGTGAGCCCACGGCTAGCTGTATCCCTGAACCATTGAGGGTCACACAAGTAACGGATTTTTAATCCCCGTTGAGATAATTAAATTTAAAGAGTTAAATTTAGTGAATAAAGAAGTGGGACTTCTTATTTAAGAGTAGAGGGAGTAAGATTTCCTAAAATGACATAGTGATGGACATTTTTGGAAACCACTGAATTCGAATTCAGAAAATTTATCTTGACTTTAAAAGATGCATAAATGGTTTCTGTGCACATTGGTGAAATTGGTTTATCAATCTGATTCACGATGAATTTTATATTAATTTCTGAACATGCGGGCTTTTCTTGTTAGGCTTGAACTTAGGACTAATGGGCCCTAAGCTGTTAGCAGCCCACATTATAAATAAGTTATTGCAGTACAGAAATTACACACAACTTACACTCAGATTTTCGAAAACCCTAGCCTCCAGTCTAGGAATTTCGGCCGCCCCCCTCTCTCTGTCTTAGAGAATTTTAGTCTGCGAATTTCGAATTTGCACTCTGAATTAGCAGATCATATCTGTTCTATCTCTTCGTAGAAACTTCTGATAGACTTTCTAGTGCAGTCTATCAGAGGGATTAAACTTCTGTTCGTGGAACCTGATTGAAGAATTGTTCGTTCATCAGTTCCTGGGATATACAACAAGAGCAGATTTAATCTGTTGGTGTCCATAATCTCGTTTCGAGATTTTAAGGTAAAATTTATATTGTTTAAATTTTATATTATCAATTTTAATCGTAGAAATTTGATACCCATATGGAATCGTTCCATATAAAAATTTAAAACTTCCGCTGCATCGGGTATCACTTTCTTTTTCGATCCGGAGAACGACCGTGTTCCAACAGTAACTGTACCCAATATCGACGCCTGATGACCCTCATAGAGTCGGTAAACGAGTCAATGTACAGTACTAGCATATAGAGTCTCTATGATGTTTCAAGTAGTAAGGACTAATGGTGTACAACCAAAACCGCGGACTTATCCACTCAATTAATGATAACCACTTGGAAAGTCCGAATAGGGTAGTTCGATCATCCATCATATGAATATCCATTTGCATGCTTCGAACATCTCTATGTTCTATACCAATGAAACGTGATACTTGACATCGCAAATACTAGTCTCAATCTCAAGCGATCCTTATCCTTCTTAGCGGACGGCTCAATTAACTAGGAACTGTTTAAAATATACAGTGATTATAAGATGTGTTTCATGATAGTCATTCAATTCTACTATCACATCTTACATGCACTCTAGTATATTCAAGTCTTTATCTAAACATCATATAGTACGTCACAACATAATAATATGATAAAAGATAAAGTAAATGCCAATATAAAAGTGTAAATTATATTAAACAAAGATTGTTTACACATAGAGTCACAAAAGCCCTTAGCCACAAGTTGGCTAACCGGGCACCCACTCTTTCATATGTGACTATGGATTTTGCCACCCACTTGCCTATGACTTCACGTCAGTGTGATTCTATCTGAGTCGTTGTTGACCGTTTGACAAAATCAGCACACTTTATTCCTTACAACCGGGAGTATTCTTATGATCACATGGCACGCCTATACATCCAGGAAATAGTGCGATTGCATGGGATTCCTGTGAGTATAGTCAGTGATAGAGATCCGCAGTTTACCTCACGTTTTTGGGGTAGTTTTCAGCAGGCGTTGGGTACCACTCTGATTTTGAGCACTGCATATTATCCAAAGACTGATGGTCAGTCAGAGCGCACTATTCGTACATTGGAGGATATGTTACGTTCTTCTGTTATGGATTTTTGTTTGTCTTGGTAGGAACAGTTACCTTTGATCGAATTTTCCTACAATAACAGTTATCATCGTAGTATTGATATGGCACCTTTTGAGGCATTGTATGGTTGATGATGTCGAACTTCGTTATTCTGGGATGAGATAGGAGAACGACAAGTTGAGGTTCCCGAGTTAGTGCATCAGATTGTAGACAAGGTAGATTTGATCAAGAGGAGAATTAAAGATGCACAAGATAGGCAAGCCAGTTATGATAATATTCATCATAGGCCACTTCAGTACGAGCCTGGTGAATATGTATTCTTGCGAGTGTCACCTTTCAGGAAGGTGATGAGGTTCAGTCTGAAAGGAAAGTTATCACCTTGTTTCATTGGGCCTTTCCAGATACTGGAGAAAATTGGAGATGTTGCTTATCGTTTGACATTACCGCCATATTTTTCCAGTATACATGATGTGTTTCATGTGTCATTACTTCGAAAATACATAGCTGATGAATCTCATATTATTTAGCCAACTGATGTTCAGCTAGATCCAGATTTGTCGTATGTCGAACTACCACTCCGTATCCTAGAAAGGAAAGAGAACGTTCTTTGGAATAAAACTTTACCACTTCTGATGGTACAGTGGCAGCGCCGAGGCGTTGAAGAAGAAACTTGGGAGACAGAGAGTCGTATGCGATCAAAATATCCTGAGTTGTTTGCTTTGTACTTTTGATTACGATGTATAATGCAATTACTATTTGGAGTAATAAAACATGGTTTGATGTTTCATATTGTTATCTTGATTTGTCTTTACATTTTATTTCGTGGACGAAATATCTAAAGGTGGGGAGAATTTAGTAACCCAAATTTTATTTTAAGATAATAATATGTTAAACAAGATTAAGGGTTAGTAATTAACCAATTCGATGGCTATAATGGGCTTCAGAGTTAAGCATTGGGCTTCCAATGTTTGGTACAGTTCGGAAGGTCCGAAGAGGACTTTGTACGATCCAAACTTAGCCGTCAGGGGGCTCTGAAGAGGGAATGTTGAATTCGGAGTTAAGGGATGATCGGACGATCCGAAGCGACGATCGGACGGTCCGAACTCCCTTATGCCAAGCAGACAGGATTACTCAGCCATGAATTTTGGCAAGTGTCGGATATAAGGCACTACGGACGATCCGAAGTGGCAATCGGACGGTTCGAACCCGACATGTTTCACATGCAAGCTATGAGTTGGATCGGACGATCCGAACTCGAGTTCGGAGGATCCGAACTTGACCGATTTTGGGGTATATGAATACGGGTTAATTCGAATTCATTTTGAAATATGAATTCCGAGTTTCCTTATTTAGTTATATAGTGTGATATATACATTTTTTGAGCCCTATTGGTTATTTTATAAGTTCTGGAATAACCAAGGTGTGGTTATAGTCATCCAGGACTAGCGACTCCAAAGGGCTTACGACGGACAAAGGTTTGGTCCGGGAATCTATTTAAGTTTTGGGAGTATTTTTTAGCTTATTTAAGGCTTATAGAACTTGTGTAGTGATAAGTTGAAGTTTTGAATATACGCTTGGAACCTAGGATCCTACTAGACTTGAACTAGCCTAGAGGCACGTACACATTGACTGAGATTTCCAGCGAGTATACATGTTTATGTGTTGTATTTATTTGGCCCTTATTATATTACATGATATATGATTTACTGCTTTTCCTGGTCATATGTCATGTGCATATACACGTTGAGCCTATATCTTGTTATACCTATTTATAGAGCCGCTCAGCTCTATACTTGTTAGTCTGTCGCTGAGAGTACCGCGACTTCAGGAACATTTATGTCTGACTACTCTAGTGTACTAGACGAGTGTGGTTGTACCTAGAGGTTGATCCGTTAGGTTACAACACTCATGTGGCGCCTATAATGAGGCATGACTTATCAGATGACCTTTACCAGTCATCACGGTTGAATGCATCGTATACATATGTTTACTCATGTTTATGTACTGGGCAGTGGCGTTCACGTCCTAGTTGTTATTTTAGAAAACACTCTTCCATGGGCAGGTCACAGGATGTACGGAGCTGGTGGTTCGAGGCAGGAATAGGGGAGCCAGAGATGTCAAGGGTTATTATACAACAGGATTTGCTTAGCTGTATGATGTTTTAGACAGTTTTATATTTAGCTATTCGATATGGTTTTATCACTACTTTAATAAGCCAGGATTTGTCTATACTAAGATTTAATTTTATGTGTTATGTTTTCGCCACGTTTTACTCTGTTAAGTTATCATGTATCATTAAGATTAATGCATGCTATAGTTGCAGTTTGTAGGTGATTCAATGCAGGGTCACTACATGTTGGTATCACAACATGCTTAGATTTCGAGATTAGTACTTGGGATTTAGTATAGTTTTGAGTGATTTGCGCATTTTGGGATATTAATGTGCAAATCTTTTCAGATAATGGCTGATGGGGGTAACGAGAGCCATGGTAGTGTTTTTCAGGAAGGTGGTCATCATCATCACCATCGCCATCAGCATGAGGATCGACATCGTCATCACGAGGGTAGACGTCGCTACACTATCAATAAGTTTATGCAGGTAGGACCGAAACCCTTGATGGGAGGCGAGAATCCTGAGGAGGCGAGGAATTGGATGTCCAGAATAAAGAGTGGTTTTCGTGCTTTCGAATGTACTGAGGAGAAAAAGGATGTAAGTTCTAGAGTTTGTTCTAGATGGACGTGCACGCTTATGGTGGGATGCCAAGGCAGCTCAGGCGCGTACTGAGAGAGGATGGGTGACTTGGGATGATTCGATAGCATTTTTAGAAGTTATATTTTCCTTCAGTTGTCTGTCAGACGCGATCTATGGAGTTACTTACCTTGAGGCAGGGATCTATGACTGTTGATGAGTATCAGCAGCGATTCATTGATCTGCTACCTTACAGTCCTCATATCAATGAGAGTGATGCTTCCAAGTATGATATCTTTCTGCAAGGCTTGAATTAGGATATCTATTCACAGGTTGTTGTCTTTTATGATCCGACATCTTATGAGACACTAGTTAATCAGTATCGTCAAGTGGAGAACAACAACAGGCAGGCACAGCTGATGATGTCAGGATAGCCTAGTGTATCTCTTGGGCCTAGAGCTCAATCTGTTGGGCAGTCTGGTACTACGTCTTCTTCTACTAGTACTACTTCTTCTGGATCTCGTGGTTCACGAGGTATGTTTCGTTTTGGAAAGAGAAGAAGAAAGATGAATTTTGTAGTCACTGTGGTGGGAAGCATTCTGTAGCTTCTTGTCGGAAGGCTTCTGGTGCATGTTATATTTGCGGTGATCAAGGACATCTGCGGAGAAATTGTCCTCAGCGTATGGGAGCTGCGAGTGGATCATGATCACAGATGGGATCTCAGGCTTCTACTCATCCACGTCAGCAGCCAGCACCACCTAGTTCTTCTAGTTTCCGTCCGCACACACAGGAGCAGGTATTTGATCTTTCTCAGGAGCAGGCTACTAAGGGAAGCGATCGCATGTTGTTAGGTACCTTTCTGTTTATGTGGTATTCCTGCACTTGTTTTAATTGATACTGGAGCATCACATTCTTTTATTTCTAGTCGTTTTGTTAAGAGACATAGATTATCTTATGTATCATTAGACTTGGATTTAGTTTTATCTACTCCGCTGGAGCAGGAGGTAGTAACTAAGCATCTAGTGATGGGTTGCCTTCTAGAGTTTGAGGGTCGTGTGTTATTGGCTAATCTGATGATCTTAGAAATGTCAGATTTTGACTGTATTTTGGGAATATATATGATGAATTTGTATCACGCTACTGATTATTGTTATCAGCGTCTGGTACAATTTCATCCGGATGAGGGTGATAGCTGGTACTTCTATGGTGAGGGAGCATGACCTCCGATGCCACTTGTATCGGCTCTAAAGGCATGTCATGTCTTAGAGTTAGGTTGGGAGGGCTACCTCATTTATGTAGTTGATTTGTCCAGGAGTAGTCCAGGTATTGATCATTTACCGGTGGTCAGCGAGTTTCCTGATGTATTCCCTGATGAGATTCCTTGTTTTCCTCCAGTTCGAGAAGTTGAATTTTGTATTGATCTAGTACCAAAAATAGTGCCTATATCCCGAGCACCTTATCGTCTAGAACGTTCAGAGATGTGGGAATTGAAATAGCAGTTGCAGGATCTTCTTGATAATGGATATATTCGTCCGATTATGTCTCCGTGGGGAGCACCTGTTTTGTTCGTCAAGAAAAAGGATGGATCGATGCGATTATGTATTGATTACAGGCAGCTGAATCATGTCACCATCAAGAATATGTATCCTTTGCCATGAATATGTATCCGCATCTGGATACCACCAGATGCGGGTACAAGACTCAGATATTTCTACGACTGCCTTTAGGACCAGATACGGGCATTATGAATTTCTGGTGATGCCATTCGGTATCACGAATTCACCACCAGACTTTATGAATCTGATGAATCAGGTATTTCGAGAATATCTGGATAGATTCATCATTATCCTCATTGATGATATTCTTGTATATTATCATAACAAGGATGAGCATGCACATCATCTGAGAAGTGTATTGCAGACGTTATGAGATAAGCAGCTATATGCAAAATTGAGCTAGTGCAAATTTTGGCTTGATCGGGTAGTGTTTCTCGGTCATTTGATTTCTAGTGAAAGAATATTTGTTGATCCATGTAAGATAGAGGCAGTGCTGAACTGGTATCGTCCGACGACAGTTGCTGAGATTCAAAGTTTCTTGGGTCTAGCTAGTTATTACCGTCGGTTCATCGAGAATTTTGCAACAGTTGGCCAAGCCTTTGACTACGCTTACACGAAAAGATGTTGCCTTCATATGGTTTCGGATTGTGAGGAATCATTTCATAAGCTGCGTAAAATTAATACTACTGCACCTGTACTAGATCGACCTTCTGGATCAAGAGGTTATATAGTCTACACTGATGCCTCTAGTCAGGGACTAGGTTGTGTTTTGACTCAGCATGGACATGTTATTGCCTATGCTTCTTGATAGTTGAAGAAGCATGAGAACAATTACCCAGTGTATGATCTCAAGTTAGCTACCATTGTATTTGCGCTCAAGATTTGGAGGCATTATCTTTATGGAGAGAAATTTGAGATATTTACGGATCACAAGAGTTTGAAATATTTATTCACTCAGACGGAGTTGAATATGCGACAGAGACGCTGGATGGTTTACTGAAATATTATGACTGTGAGATCAAGTATCATTCAGGTTCATCCAACCTTACTGTTGATGCCTTGATACGGCAGGTGTGACTTTCTGCACTTAAGAATAGAGATATATCTCATATGATTCAGGAATGTTGTTCATTGAGTTTCATTTTAATATAATAATATGTTAAAAATGATTAAGGGTTAGTAATTAACTATATTTTTTTATGGCTTTAATGGGCTTCAGAGTTTAAGAATTGGGCCTTCCCAATTTTTGGTCCAGTTCGGACGGTTCACAAAGGGAGGGACTTGGGACAATCCGAACTCAGCAGTCCGGGCGGCTGAAAGAGGGCATGTTGACTTCGGAGTTAAGGTCGACGATTCAGGACGATCCAAAGTGGTTGATTGGACGGTCCTAAAACTCCCTTATAGCCAAGCAGGCAGGATTACTCAGCCATAAATTTTGACAAGTGTCCGGGATATAAGGGCGTACTATGGACATCAAAAGTGGCAATCGGACTGGTCCTAAACCCGTTTATGTTGTTTCAGATGAAAGCTATGAGTTGTATTGAACAATCCGAACCCGAGTTTGGAGGATCAAAACTGGTCAGAATTTTGGGGTCTATAAATTGGGCGCATTCGAATTCATTTTTAAAAAAACAAATTTTTGAGTTTCCTTATTCATGATATATAGTGGATGATATATTACACTTGAGAGCCCTATCGGTTATTTTAGGAAGTTTTGGAATAACCAAGGGTGTGGTTATAAGTCATCCCGGACTAGCGACTCCAAAGGCTCTTACTATCGAACTGAATGTATGGTCCGGGGAATATATTTATGGTTTTGGGAGTATTTATTATGCTTAGTTAAGGCTTATACAAACTTGTGTAAGTGATACGATTGGAACTTTTAAATATAGGCTTGGAACCTAGGATCTTTACTAGACTTGAACCTCAGACTTCTTAGAGGTACGTATACATGGACTGAGATTGCACAGCAAGAATACATGTTTTTCTATGTGTGCATTTATTTTGCCATATATTATATTACATGATATATGATATACTGCTTTCCGTTATTCATATGTCACTGGTGCATATACACATTGAGCTAATATCTTGTTATACCTATTTATAGAGCGACTCAGATCTATACTTTTTAGTCTCGTCGCTAGAGAGTACAGCCGGACACGGGGGACATTTATGTATGACTACTCTAGTGTACTAGCACGAGTGTTGTGGTTGTACCCGGAGGTTGATCCGTTGAGGTTACAACACTCATGTGGCGGCTGTAATGAGCATGACATTATCTAGATGACTCCTTTTACCAAGTCATCACAGTTTCATGTCATCATATACATATGTTTATTCTTGTTTATGTTACTGGGCGTTTGCGCTCACATCCTAATTGTT